>NW_026683757.1:0-25000 GCF_030247195.1 Topomyia yanbarensis | reverse complement strand
TGAAAATGGAGTTTAGGCTTATGGAAGTCACTACTTCAGTATTAACACCTATCCAATGCAGTACTGATATCATTCAACTTATTAGACCAAGCAGACATATTCGTTTTGCAGAACAACTTAAAATACGTGGCTGAAAGTTACATCGTTGGAATAAAGATTCTCGTGTATATAGAAAATGACAGTATAGAGGTTAAGTTATATGAGCTGTCAACGAGTATCCCGTAAACCAAATGCAAAATACTCTTAACTAGGGTTACTAGGGTCATCTAAGCACCTGTAACGCGAGTGTTTTACATTTTCCAATCCATATTTTTTATTGATCTGCTTCTTCAGAACGAAGCAAAGATGTCGATACCTATTTAAGCGCAATCCAATCAGTGTAAGTCGAGTTGTCAGCGAAATAGTGTGACATCGTAACTAATGATATGAATAAGGGCACGTCTACCCTATACAATTCAAACACAACGGAACTATAATTGAACAAACCACGATATGCATCCATGATGGGCAGATTTCTATGTGCAAGTACTGTAATTAAATAGAACATGCTGAATAACCTTGCGCGGAAGATGGTCAGGAGAATATCTCAGAACCGGTTGCCAACACATCTACAGCAAATTAATTCAACTACCATCACCTGAACTACATAAGGTTGTCAATTTTGTGGCAACTATTCATCTGAAAACACAGCATCAAGCACCACAACATCAACAGCCAGCACTTTCAATTCGGGTTTTGTCACCTGTAGGTGCAAGAGGTGAGCACGAACACGGCATGACTGATTAGAGATGGGCAGACTAGTTCTGTAAAAAAACTAGATCACATGAACCATTTTTTCGTTCAGTTGAATTTTTAATAGTATATAGTGAATGATTGTCAAAACAGTCTGATCTGGAAAGGCCGGAAGACACATGCAGTTTAATTTTTGAGCGAAAACTCTCGTTGAGCGTTTGCCTGAGGATTTTTTCTATTCTTCGTGAATTTCGTTTTTCGTTCAGTCATAAATTAAAAGAGCATCCAGCATAGTTCGTGGGACGATATGTCAGTTCATTGTCATTCGTTCGCCTAAAAATTCGTCCCTTGAATTTGGCGACCTGCTTTAGATGAACTGACCAATTCGTTTCCAAGCGAATTAAGTAAGTAGTACTGTACTTTGAAAAGGAACTCTCGTTCACTCTTTCTATTTAAAGAACCAGTTCTCCTGAACCGATCGCGAACGGATTTCCCATCTTTACGGGAATGATAAAAGATAAGTATATGAACCTCAAGATGCAGCAGGCGACCAGATAAGTGTTTCCCCGCCGCGAAATAAGCTATAGAAAGCATGTACGAAATCCGACGAACACTCAATAACATTTGGTTTTGTTTTTAGTTACATTTTGTAAATATATAAAAGACTCCGTTAAGACACCGCAATGAGCCGTATCGAATAAACGAATTATAAAAAATAGTGATTTCATACAAGGATGGTGTTTGATTAAGTAGTCGCCAATCCATAAATATGAACCGTGTTAAGAAATGAGTTTCCAAAATTCTACGCTTCTAAATGTATTTATTTTTTGAAATCGTCTATAAGAAATATTTTGTCAGAAAGGCCCCTCCTTTGTCAGTCAGCTGGAGCCACCTATGATTATGACACATCATACAAATTGTTCCACACGTCTGAGTGCGACTTTTGTTTACAATATTAGCAAAGACTCACAATATAGTCAACCGATCTTCCTAATATTTTACAGATTCATACAGAATAAATAGAAGCATCAATTGTGTTTGGGCGACTTACATGGGGTTCCGGGTTCGGAGGATTTTCTTCCGTCTATCTACTGAGACGGCCCAGGATGATCATTGGTGAGCACCCAGTTTTATCGCAATCACTTCACTACACTACTAAGGTCCCCGTTTTACCCGTTCTATGGATGGGTATGCTGCCTTGCAGCCCTTTGTTCACTCACTTGGGATTGCTTTTCTTTACTCGACACTGCACTGCAAGGACTTTACTACTGCCGTGTATTCATTAATTACATACGGCTCACAACTTGCACTTCACTTGCAGTTTCCCGGGAATGTTACCTTGCAGTGAAAATATTCGCAACAAGCTTATTTATTTATTCCTTCACTCGCGACGGCCGATTTCACTGGGGTACGCACGAACGGTACTGCATCGATCGAGATATTATTAACCACTGCCTTTGTCAGCTGATTTGTCTATTCCGTCTCACACGGTGCAGCGATCATTTCTTCTGTGTGCTGGTGTGGTGTCTGATTGATCGGTACGGTCTTGCTATCGCAGTTTATGCTGTATTGCAGAATTAGTAAGGTGACACACACTTGTTCGGGTTTTTTTTGGTGATGGGCATTTATAAGTTTATTTAATTCAGGCAATTAGTTTTAATTCATTCCGGTTTAGTTTACTTAGTATTTAGGCTTAAAGAATTCATTTAAATTTAGATTAATAAATATAGCTCTAGGCACTTTTACTCCTCAACATTCCGGCCACCTTGAAGTAGCACGGATACTTCAACTTCCTTTTGCTTCATCATAATCTTCTTATTCATCGTCGACAACACGGCGACACACAACCCTAGGCGAGCAATCGATTGGCAGGTGGCTAACGGAGCAAACTTGGATTTCGACGTTAGCTCCCGATAAAAAGTCATCAACGTAATCAGGCTTCACATCATCTACGGAGGCGGGGTACTTGTCGCCTTCGTCCTGTGCCACTTGTAGGAGGGAGTTGGTTGCCAGGAATGGCGCAGATGTAAAACCGTCCGTAATGGTTTGGAGCTCGTAGGCTATGAGCAGATCGTTGCGGTTGGGACGCCAGAGAATGCGATGACGCGGTCGGTTCTCGGGATGCAGCTGAATCTGCTGGTACATCTTCTCTATGTCGGCTACGATGGCGATCGGATGTGTACGAAACCTCATGACGATTGATAGTAGGTCCTCTTGGACGAAAGGTCCAACGAGCTGCTTATCGTTGACGAAAAATCCTGAGGCCGTTTTACACAACGCGTCGAAGACAACTCGGACCTTCGTGGTTGTGCTGGATTCCTTGAACATAGGATGGTGCGGGAGGAAGCAGTGCGAGTTCACATCGTCTTCTGGATCAATGAGCGCCATTCGTGCGGATTCGTCCATGAATTTGCAGCATGCGTTCTCGGTGGGTGGATCACGCTCTAGTCGCTTTTGAAGGCTCAGGAAAGGACGTTCGGCGATGGCTCTGTATTCGCCGAGGTTGACTAGCGGATCACGGGTGAGTGGCAAACGAACGAGATTACGACCGGACGAATCGCGAGTGGTGGTAATAGCGTAAAATTCTTCACACTGTTTTTCTTCTACGGAATTCACAGAACACGGCTCGACAGCTTCCAGCTCCCAGAACTTCTGCATCGGTTGATCTAAGCTTCGATCGACAGTGGTTAGATGGCAGACACGGGGAACGGTGGGATGATCGATGGATATTTTCCCGGAAACAGTCCATCCAAACACTGTTTCTATTAGCAACGGTAATCCCTCTCCCAGGGAACGCTTGCTGCCAAGATGCAGCTCGTGGTACGCTTCACTACCGACAACCATGTCAATGTCGGATGGAATATGGAATCTGGGGTCTGCCAACGACAACTCGGGAAGCTTCCACGCGGAAGTGTCGATCGGAACGGTCGGAAGGTTTACCGTCGGTCTCTTGAGGATCAGGAACTCAAGATTGGTGGAGTACGGTGTCGACTTCGACTTGATCCTAGCAGTCAATTGGCACTTGATCTGCTTGGTGGAGTCACCTATACCAGCTACTGCGACATCCACCTTGGTGCGACGAAGATTTAGGGAATTCGCAAGCTTGTTGGTTATTAAGTTGCACATGGATCCTGAATCCAGGAGTGCACGTACGGGTATTTCCTTGCCGTTCTGATCTACGACGAGGAGGCAAACTGTTTCTAGCAATACTGTACTGTGCTCAGCCTGGACTGACATGCTCACTTGGTTGTTCGGATTCACCGAGCTGGAAGGGCCAGCGATGGCGGACGTTGAGGGAATAGGCTGGCTTACTGCCACGACAGGAGTAGATTGTATGTTCGACGGTGCTGGCTCGTGCAACAAGGAGTGGTGTTTTTCGTGGCAGTTACGGCAGGAGAATACGGAGGTACAGTTCCTGGCTTGGTGTCCAGTACGGAAGCAATTCCAGCATAGGCGTTTCTGGGAAACCAGCTCACGACGCTGGCAGACGGACATCTCGGAAAATGCTGGACATTGGAAGAGTAAATGCTTCTCTGGACAGGCGAGACATGGCAGAGAACTGTAGTTCGATTCAACGGTAGCTGCCTTGTATGCCACCTTGAATGGTTTCGGGGTTGGAATCGAACCGGCCACCTTGGCTGTAACCGGTTGTTGTGACCGATATCGCAGATCAGTTATAACGGACGTCAGCATACGGGCACGTTGATAAAGAAATTCGATCAGCATATCGTAGGTTACGTCGTCGTTGTTGCTGGTTTTCTCCTCCCAAGCACGTAGTGTAGTTGGATCTAGCTTGTAACAAAGGAGGTTGACCAACGGAGTGTCCCAATAATGGACTGGTTCGCCTAACTTTGCTAAAGCCCTCACATGCCGGTGGAAATCATCAACCAAAACATGAATTTCTTGGGGACTTTCTTGATTGATCGGTGGGAGATCATATAGAGCTCGGAAGAGCTGACGCTTTAGGAACCGCTTGTTGTCGTACCGCTTTAGCAATGCTTCCCAAGTCGATGCGTAGTTATCTGCTTCAATGTCTACGGACTCGAATGGTTTCCTGGCTTCTCCCTCCAGCGACTGCAGCAGGTACTGCAGCTTCGCAACCGTCGGAATATCTGCATTGCTGTGGATCATCGACGTGTATGTGTCACGGAATGCGAGCCATCGCGAGAAATCGCCGTTAAACTTAGGTAGGTCGATCTTGGGTAAGCGTAGGTGGAACGAGGAAGAAACGTGAGCAGGGGTCGCCATTGTGCTGTTCAGCATGGTTTGGTTGGGATCAGCAGCACGATTCGACAATAGAAAACCTTTGACTCTGCAATACCGCGTCTCGAAATCCATGCGCTCTTCCAGGTGGGTATCTAACATCTCTGACTTATCGTACAGCTCGATCTGCCCTTGTACCTCTAGGAACTCCTTGTAGATTCGGTCAAGTGAATCGAGGCGAATTGGAATTTGGCAGGCATCCCGATCGCAATCGAAATCTTCTGCAAACTTCTCCACTGCCTTCTGCACTACAAGGATCCCTTTTCGTTGGATCACGTACTCTGACAGCTTCTTTTCTGTCTTGGTCGCCATTACTGTACACTTCACTGATCTTCACTACCACCACTTTAAATATCGGAAACGGGAAAACGGTACAAATCAAAAAATCGAACTCCTTCCCGGCGCGGGTACCGTTCCTACACGACACGGAATCGAAAAATGACACAAATCGAACGATACAAATCCTTCCCGTCGCGGTATGTCACTTTTTCGCGGAACGACCGAGAATGGCACGAAAATCGAACGAAATATCCTTCCCGACGCGAGCGTACCAATCTACGCGAAATTGCCACTCACCACCACCTTAGCAAAAGCATGCAATTTTATCGAGAACAGAAATTTTCCAAAAAAATCTGTTTCCGCCTTGGCGCTAATCAGCTGCGATGGTAAAAATTCGCACTGAATTACAGCGATGGACGATAGCGTCGAAAATGGCCTAATCAATAGGCATGGGGGCTGGGACGGGCAGTGTCTATGCAGTAGCGTCGCGTCAGCAGAAAATACCAATGGTGTACTCACCGCACCGATCCAACTGGTTGGGGTTTCCTCCGATCCGGTTCGAAGGACCAAATGTTTGGGCGACTTACATGGGGTTCCGGGTTCGGAGGATTTTCTTCCGTCTATCTACTGAGACGGCCCAGGATGATCATTGGTGAGCACCCAGTTTTATCGCAATCACTTCACTACACTACTAAGGTCCCCGTTTTACCCGTTCTATGGATGGGTATGCTGCCTTGCAGCCCTTTGTTCACTCACTTGGGATTGCTTTTCTTTACTCGACACTGCACTGCAAGGACTTTACTACTGCCGTGTATTCATTAATTACATACGGCTCACAACTTGCACTTCACTTGCAGTTTCCCGGGAATGTTACCTTGCAGTGAAAATATTCGCAACAAGCTTATTTATTTATTCCTTCACTCGCGACGGCCGATTTCACTGGGGTACGCACGAACGGTACTGCATCGATCGAGATATTATTAACCACTGCCTTTGTCAGCTGATTTGTCTATTCCGTCTCACACGGTGCAGCGATCATTTCTTCTGTGTGCTGGTGTGGTGTCTGATTGATCGGTACGGTCTTGCTATCGCAGTTTATGCTGTATTGCAGAATTAGTAAGGTGACACACACTTGTTCGGGTTTTTTTTGGTGATGGGCATTTATAAGTTTATTTAATTCAGGCAATTAGTTTTAATTCATTCCGGTTTAGTTTACTTAGTATTTAGGCTTAAAGAATTCATTTAAATTTAGATTAATAAATATAGCTCTAGGCACTTTCACTCCTCAACAAATTGTCTCCACTTAATTGTTTCTATCGTTTATTAGTTTCAAGATACTCAAACTCAAACTTTAAAAATCGTTTTTTTTCTCGAAATGTGCTAAATGGCGCTTGTCATAAGATAGCACAGCAGTGACGATTCAAGACCTTCTTCTGTTAGTTACCTACATGCAACAAATTATTATTGTTTTTAGCTCGACTATGCAGAGTTTTACTTTGGGTCCAAAATTATGGTGTCCGGTCATTTGACCGAAAGCTATTTGACCGAATGCTATTTGGCCGACTGCCACTCGATCGAAAGGGCCAATTGGCCGAATGGGTCATTCAACCGATTGCCTATTGGGAGGATACCGTTTGGCCGAAATGCTGTTTGATCCGTAGAAAACCTTCCAATCCGTAGATCTATGAAAATTCTTGTAGATCAGGCATCGCTGCTTACTACCAGTTCCTCTATGCGGATAAAATGATTCATTCTTTCGATTTCATTAATTCTCATCAGATTAATCAAAACTCCTTTTCTTATGGGACATCACACAGGAATAGGCATTTGCTCATCACACAGGAATAGGCATTTGCTCAGAAGCACAGTTAGTATCGGATCCTGATAAGACGAGTTCCGTAACTAATTTTAAATGGAAGTTTTCCATCGATTGTTCGCGTTAAATTTTAAAATGTCTTCACAGTTATGGTCAAAACATTGAAAACGTTTCACGTTTCGCACAACAAGATTAGGTCCCCAACTTAGGATGAATATAGAATCATTCTGAAGGCTATCCCGATCAGAATGAAATAACAAGATTATAACAAAACACAATTTTTGTATCATATTGTGTTATAAATTAGGTCCCGTTTGTAGTTAAAATAACAGAAATTTATATCAAGTAACAATGCGGGATATAGTTTTGAAATATTTTTATTATGTGTTTCTGATCGAGATGTTTTAAAAAATAGTAGCACTCACTAGCTTATAACTCTTTAGCGTGTGAGTAACCATGGATCAAATTCACACATCGCACCTTAACCCATGTGACGTTTTAAGAGCATCAGACAATTAAGCGGAGTGATAGTATCGGTAAGAAACGAGGCACTGCATGCCCAGGCAGGCACGTAGCCAGAGGGGGGGCTAGGGGGCTAAAGCCCCCCCCCCGAAAATTTTCAAAAATAAATTTAAGAAACAACCTGTTTTTCGGTGACTCTTAAACAAAATGTATCTTGTTTGGTTTCAACAAATTAATGCGAGAATTGTGAGGAAGATTGCTATTTCGAACCACCGAAGACAGCGGTCAGGATATCTACTCAGTATGCTGAGTGTGATAAAACAGTTCCCTTCATGTTGTGTGACTCGTCGGAAGAACAAAAGAAATTGTTACTTTAATTCTTGCTGTGGGGATCTGTCGAATGATTGAGTCGCAGAATCAAGAAGTAGTGCTCCAGCCAAATACGGAGGCTATTGACTTCCGGTCTTTTCGCATAAGATCGATCTTATGCGAAAAGACCTGAAGTCAATAGCCTCCGTATTTGGCTGGAGCAACATTCATGATGTGAAATATTTGCTGAAGGTGAATATGGAGGTTATGCTTACGAACATCGCCTTTAACGAGTTTAACCTTGTCAGGCGTTCAGTACTGATGCCATTTAACAAATTAGCCCAGCGAAACCAGTCATTTTGCATAACAACTTGAAACATGTGGTTGATCCTCATATATATGGACGATGAGAAAATCATTGCTCGGCTACAAGATCTGATACCACTTACTTGGACCGTGGCTATTAAAAGGCTCCTGTCACATTTGAAAAAAATGGTATTTATTATAAAGGACACATCTAGGAAGTAATTCCCTATATATTAAATGGTGTTTTTGTGGTGAAAATCTAGGTGAACAGACATATTTCCTCCAACCTGACCCTGCACGTAAAAACTGAATGCGATAGTATTATTTTACACATTATATCTTTGCATATACATAGTCTCCAAAACCATTTCCTGAAAAACAAACATTTGCCAAATTTTGGCTGCTGTTCGGATAATATTGACGGCAAAAACTGCGTCTAGTATCTCAAAATCAATGGTCGGCACCATCATTGAGGAAGTCGACACTCGTGACCCGTCAGAAATTCGCGAACATGGACGTGGCAGTAACCACTATGATGATAAGGAAGTGTACGAGATAGAAATGAACAACCACCGCGACACTGTTGGTTAGGAAAAATATTTCCCAGCCTAGTAAATAGTTCTCCACACGCAATCGTTAGTTGTTCGCACGAGATCTGTAGGACAACCATTTACGTTTTATCACTTTCATTGTTCACATCATGGAAATATATTGAAGACACAAGGCTTCATTTAGCTAATGCATTGAACCGAATAAAATAAACGAAATATATAATAAAATGCAGAAGTTTTATAGAAAAGTGAGCTCAAAAACTGTCCCAAAATGAGAACTTTATCGCTAGTGGTTGTGTCTAACAAAACTCAGATATCATGTTATATATTAGCCAGAATAAAGTTAGTTAAAGCATAAGCAAATTGAATTTCTGTAATAGGTTAGTGCACTGTACACTTAGTAGAAACATCAGGCATCTCACTCAAGCGTGCTAGACAAAAACATTTCCGTTAGTTGATGACAATATAGTCGAGAAGACAGTTTTTGTTTTCGCGTCATTTTAATGCAATAGTAAAGTATTTCGGTTGACACTCAATTTCATTTTATGCGGAGAATGCGTTCCGTATTTAAACATTGTTAGACCGCAAATTAGTGATATTTTAAACAATCGAACAATAAGCAAGAAAAACACCAAAAAATAAACAAGCCAAAAAGTGGTAAAACAGTGGTTTTTCTGAGGTGTTCATCAACCCACGAATTGTATACCGTCGTATATTACTAATGTTTTTGACATACAGAAACGTACATAGTAGCGGTAGGACTATCTGTTGTAATTTTATCCTTACTTTTCAACGGATGTCAATTGATGCTAAACCACATATTAGTCAATCAGTCATAATAAACTTAATGTTGTAAGCAGTAGCATTTCTGTTTCTTTCGATGGTTTCCAATTAGTGTCCATGTAAGTCTAAAAACGACGTGACGATAAAGTGAACAAACATCAGTAGCCTATCACGAAGAGCGACTAAAATGTTGTAACTAGTTGAGTCTACAGTCAATAAGTTGGGATTAATGTTTCGATTTCATGTTTTCGTTTTATTTGTGTTCGTTATGAAATAAAATGAGAGAGATGAGCAGAGATCACGAAGAAAAAGAGAGAGAAAATAATAAATAAATTGAAATCGACCCAAGAGCAGCTGTTCTATATTTTCTGGGCACTCAACTACAGAACAACAAAAATCATCAAAGAAAGTTGGCCTTACGTTACTCTTCGGCAGAGGTGAAGTAAGTGCGATGTATACCCGTCCATGTGTCGGAATAAAAAGATGCTGAAATTATTGAGCTTGTTCATATTAATAATATCTAGTTCTTTTTTCCAATCTAAAGTTTTATTTGAAACGGCTCAATGCGTTAGCACAACTGAGCCGTGGGTCAATAAGTAAAAATTAAAAAAAAATCTAAGAATGTCGGTCTGCCAGATCTTGTTGACGCAGTTTGCTGCTGCGTGTTGAGATCTTTTTCCTTGGTGGTGAGGCCGCTTGGGGGTCATTCAGTCTGCCTTCTCTCGCGTTATCGTTCCCGTCCATGTCGTCATCGGTACTGCTTTCTTGCTGTTCACGATCAGAGGTTCTTATTTGTTTCTTGTTCTTATGGGTCGCTGTTGTATATCCGTCTTCATCGGTATTTGCTTCTTTATTGGCGATGCTAGTTGTTGGTTTGGGAGCGGTTGTCGTGGTCGTTGTACCTGCATTATTGGGTAATTGGATCGTTGTTTTAGGTTTATCTGAAGGTATCGGTGGCTGCTAGTTAGAGTTGGCTGTAGTAGATGAGTTTTGACTAGTTGCTTCGGCGCATGTTTTTCCGTAGTAGGCTGTATAGTTACAGAATTGGCATGTTGGGGTCTGCCCGGGATATGTGATTAGCGTTGTTTGCTTATAGGTCACGCCATCCTTCGGTGATTTGCATTCGATAGTCATGTAAGAAGGTATTGGTTTAGTCACTCGCATTCTCACAATACGAACGCCGTTGGGAATGCCGGTGAAAAAAAATTTCTAGGTATCATTCGTAATAGATTCTACTTCTCCATTTGCGACATGATTCGTTTGATGAAATCTTCCTTCGTGCGCGGGGCCAAATCATGGATACGCACGTCCACCATGTCGTTTTCCATATGCACGGGGATCTTGATTCTGGTGTTATTAAATTCGACCTCGTGTTGCATGTTGTTCTTTGCAATGAAGTTTTCGGCCTGTGCTAAGCTTCTAAACGTGATCAAAACACAGTTTTTTACGTGATGTAGCTGAATGTAGGTAACTTCAGCGAGATTAAGCTCAATTTTCACTTTAACTAATTGTTCCACTTCCTGAACTGTTCGTGTTATCCCGTAGCACAGACACTTTTGCTTCATTTGGCAAACTCATTTCACTCCGCAGCCAGGAGCAACGATACAATTTGTATGTGCACTGATATAGAACAATAGCTAGCTTGATTCACTGGTGCCTATAGCCTGCTAAAGCGTAGCAATTTTTTTTGCTTCTGCTTTTTGCGACGTCAGAAGATAGACATTCTAGTTATTTTGGTAATACATTTAACAAATTTCACGTACCGTCAAGTCACCAGTTACCGTGCGTTTAGGTGGATTTGACGTGACTTCTAACTCTGTTTTTTATCAAAATGAAAACCGCTCTCATAGTCACCGTAAAAATACCTATCTAAATACGTCACAATTTTGAAATAATATAAAACTATTAGCAACAAAACGAGAATAAGTAGTTTGTTTGGCACCAGTGCACGTTATATGAGCAACTTACCATGTATTTAAAATTTTGATTCAACTTTAGTTGGAATGTTTCAATAAAACGAGAGGATTTGGGATCTGGATCTCTCCGATAGATTCAAGGAGCTAGTTCTTTAAATTTCGCGATTTTGAAACAGCACGGTGAACGAAATATGCACGGCGACTGGCGACTTGAAGGAAAATTAGAAGATATTAGTAATCAGTGTTTTCGTTCGATTTGTAGACAATTTTCTTTAATAAATTAAATTGTGGGCAGTTTCCTTCAGTTTATTTAATCATTTAAATTTATATTTTGATCCTATTGATCACCAAAAATCCTCTAATCTCTAATCTACCAGACCAAGGCTAGTCTTGAAAATAGTTTCATTTAAATAGAACTGGTAATACTCGCAGAACGCAAGACAAAGAAAATAGAAGTTGAACCGTCTCTGGGCATCTACAAATCGCTCGCTAAATCAGAAGATTTTGTGCGAATTTCGACATTCTCTTCGTTCGAACATTTTATGGATATTTTTCTACTCATTTCGGTTTAGCATCTTCTACGCCTTTTAAAGGTGTAGCTTGGAACACCTAGTGTTTTCCAGCACCGTCAAGCATTGTCATATTCGGTTAGCGCATAAACACTGTGAACTCTAGAATATACTTTGTTGTAACGAGAGTAAGTACTATAACCTTTCTTGTGACAATGAACATATTTTTAGGATTGTCTTAGATTTGAAATTCATTTCATTATGAGCTTTTCAAAATTTAATTTAGTTTCTAGTGACTATATCAAATTGTCAGAATTAAAAGCTTTATGCAATTTTTTTTAAGCCCCTCCCGAAACAAAATCCTGGCTACGGGCCTGTGCCCAGGATGGTATTGGTCCAATTCAAACGTCAATCCAACATTTCGATTGATGTTTCTATTCATTTTGAGCAAAAACAATGAAATGTTTTCCAAGCAGAAGCACCAACCAGCAAGGTGGTAAAATTTTCACATGGAAGCTGTACAGAAAGTGTAAGAAGAAGATGTGTTTGGTGTTTGTTAATACAAAATGTGTGCAGTGGTTTAGCAGTCAAAAGTGTTGGTTCCCCGAGCTGCTCTGAACCCATACACGCCACGGTAAAATGTGAATTACTCAGAGGAGACGGCCGGAGGGTGCTGCCCAAGTAAGTGTACAGGCGGTAGAGTGTAGAGTGTTGGTGAGATCCGTCTTATTTCTCTTGTTTTTCTATTTGAATGAATGATAGGGGAATTGTGGGAAAAACCGACACTGTGGGTAAAACCGACACCCCACAACATTTCCTAGAAATCAAATTTTTATTCATTTCATAATGATACATTATTATTAGTACGTTTATGTAGAGCATTTGAAGAAAAATTGGATTTACGTTAGTGCGCCGAATGTCATAAAAATAAACAAAACATACGACAGCAGCGTTCATACTCGTCTGGATGTAAAATTTCGTTGGTAGATTTTAAGGTTTTAACCGAACAAAAGCTTTTCAAATCACCCCATTTTTCAGTACCTATTATTATCGGCCTTTCCTATGATCAACTAGGTGCATTGAAGACGAGTTTGAGAAATTCAATATTTTTAATTGCTTTTATAAAAAAATGTACGCTGTTGGGGTAAAACCGACACCCTTTGGTTAGGGTAAAACCGACACACTGTTAAGATGGTTGTGTTTACTTGCGATTCATTACAAAAGGCTGGGAATCTTTGTGACACTTCAATTACACTATTAGCACACTATAGTAATAGCTGAAAAACACAGAAATACTTTTATTGTGTTTATTTCTTATAAGTCTCTTTAAAAATCAAAAATTGGAATTTTTGCTTATCTGATTCTATCGAAGCATTTGCTATTTCTGCAAAAAGCTCATCAAACCGAATTTCTAGTGTTCTCTTGGTTTGTCATAGACGAACTTTATCACAATGAGACAATGATATTATGTATACCCCAATAGATCGTTGATAATCAGAGTCAGAAAAATCAAATCTGAAAAAGATAGTTTTACTAAGAAGTGTGTGTGTCACTTATAAGTGAATGAATCCAATTAGCAGAACGTAGAACGCTTGCCAATCTTCTCTTACGAAATAAAATGACACTGGAGGTTGCAATGATGTGCGCAAGGATTATTTGGAAATACTCATATCAATAAATAATCCTATAGCATAAAATACTCTTATTAGTACTACGCTTTCGAACTTTTTTCCCCCCACTACATGATGCAGCAATAAAAAGCACATATTTTGCTTCATACATACTCACACTTTATTAATCACGCATATATCTAATTTTTAATAAAGATAAAGATTTTAATAAAGTGGAGAGAAAATAAATTAAAGGGGGTGTCGATTTTACCCCTATAGGGTGTCGGTTTTACCCGCAGTGCCTACAAAAAGTCACTTTGTTTTCCAAGTTTTGCAACCAATAATTTTTAATGAAATTAATTTTTCGAAGTGCTGAAAAAATTAAGTCTTGTTAAGAATTTTCTGAAGAAGAATTGTGCATTAAAATTATAATTTTATTGGTTTTGTGTCAACTTAAAAAAAGTGTTAAGCTTAAGGTGTCGGTTTTAACCATAATTCCCCTACATTAAATACGCGTTAATTCCATGTGCACTTATTCGTGGCAAGGAATCGAAAGCTTAATAATAATACTGGTATAAATTTAATACACGTATTATCGTTGAGTGGGGCTTGTCGACGGGAAAATGACCTCGGAATGTACCGCTAGATCTCTGTCATTATGAAATGGGTCATTGGAAAATCGGCAGAGCTAACACCTCCAAATCTACATGAAAACCTCTAAAAATGACTCCTGGACTTTTCGAGTTCACTATACTTTCACGGCCAGATTAGGCATCTTCCACTATGCCGTCATAGACAGGCGCAGAACCAATTATGTTATTTTTGTTAGACACTCCGCCTTATTAGAAATATTTTAGGCCGACAGAATTAAGAATCAGAATCTGCTGGCTCAAATGGAACGTATCCCGTAGGTAGTCGAGAACATGTGCCTCACACCAGCGTGCATTCGAGGTGTTTCCTATTTCGACTGTTTTACATGACTAGTATTGAAATGAATTGTTTTAACTCAAATTTTTATTCATTTATGTTTTGGTTTACATTTTGTATAATATTGCAGTCTAAGTGATATAGCATTTGCGTTTCATCTTTGATGAGCTTCGTTGGTAGATGGTTGCAGTTCTGTTTGTGGGTGATTATGAATGAACTCCTAATAGTTGTGGTGGTGAATTATTGAAATGAATTCTCATTGATGATACTCTCTTCTGTTAATAATTCGATCGCTTTAACATTTATTCTTCAACTCTTTGCATACTATGCTAGTCAAAACCACCGTCTTTCGATCTGTACTGCAAAAGGCGCTATGGTTAAGCCGTAAAAATCAAAAGAGAAAGTAAACAAAGAGTCACTCATTGTAGATATGACGTTTTGAACAAAAGCTCTAGAATTGTGTTGCTCATAGATTAGATTCTAGTAATGTTTCGCTGTGTTTATCTGATTACGTAACATTGAAGGTATTGAACATTTGTACTTTCGAAAGGTGAAAAGGCCAATTATTGTTATCATTTGTTTTTCGGTTTCTTTCTGTGATAGGCACACATCACCGACACCAGAGAGCAGACTCTACCATCAAAACCCTATTTATTTATTTATTAACAGTTTAAGGCCGAAGTGGCCTGTGCCGTATACAAAAGATTCCTCCATTCCACTCGGTCCATGGCCGCGCGTCGCCAGCCACGCAATCTGCGAAGGGTCCGCAAATCGTCTTCCACCTGGTCGATCCATCGTGCTCGCTGCGCGCCACGTCTTCTTGTACCGGTCGGATTGCAATTGAGAACCGTTTTCACCGGGCTATTGTCCGACATTCTGGCTACGTGCCCGGCCCACCGTAGTCGTCCGATTTTCGCGGTATGACAGATGGGCGGCTCCCCCAACAGCTGATGCAACTCATGGTTCATTCGCCGTCTCCATGTGCTGTCTTCCATCTGCACTCCACCGTAGATGGTACGCAGCACTTTCCGTTCGAAGACACCAAGTGCGCGTTGGTCCTCCACGAGCATGGTCCAGGTCTCGTGCCCGTAGAGAACTACCGGTCTAATCAGCGTCTTGTAGATGGTCAACTTCGTACGACGGCGAACTCTGTTCGACCGAAGTGTCTTGCGGAGGCCAAAGTAAGCACGATTTCCTGCCACGATGCGTCTACGAATCTCTCTGCTGGTATCATTGTCGGCGGTCACCAGTGAGCCCAAGTACACGAACTCTTCAACCACCTCGATTTCGTCGCCACCGATGCAAACTCGAAGCGGGCGGTTCTCATTCTCTTCTCGTGAACCTCTTCCTATCATATACTTTGTCTTCGACGTGTTGATGGCAAGTCCGACGCGCTTGGCTTCTCTTTTCAGTCTGATGTAGGCTTCCTCCATCTTCTCAAAGTTTCGTGCAATAATATCAACGTCATCGGCGAAGCCAAGTAGCTGAACGGACTTTGTGAAAATCGTACCACTCGTGTCGATCCCTGCTCTTCTTATTACACCTTCCAGCGCGATGTTGAATAACAGACACGAGAGACCATCACCTTGCCGTAACCCTCTGCGTGATTCGAAGGGACTCGAGAGCGTCCCTGAGACACGTACTACGCACATCACCCGATCCATCGTCGCCTTCACTAATCGCGTCAGTTTGTCCGGGAATCCGTACTCGTGCATAATCTGCCATAGCTGATCTCGATCGATAGTGTCGTATGCGGCTTTGAAGTCGATGAACAAATGATGTGTGGGCACATTGTACTCGCGGCATTTCTGCAGTACTTGACGAAGAGCGAACACCTGGTCCGTGGTAGATCGTTCGCTCATGAAACCCGCCTGGTACTGCCCCACGAACTCTCTTGCAATTGGTGATAGTCGACGGCATAGTATCTGGGAGAGTACCTTGTAGGCGGCGTTCAGCAGGGTGATTGCTCGGTAATTACAGCAATCCAGCTTGTCGCCCTTTTTGTAGATAGGACACACGACACCTTCCATCCACTCCTCCGGTAAAATCTCCTCCTCCCAAATCTTGGTAGTCACCCAGTGCAGCGCTTTAGCCAGTGGCTCGCCACCGTGTTTTAGTAGCTCGCTTGGTATTTGGTCAACCCCAGCGGCTTTATTATTTTTGAGCCGGCTAATCTCCTCCTGGATTTCTTGGAGATCCGGAGCCGGTAGTGTAATGTCTTCCGCGCGTGCTCCCAGGTGCGTTACCGTGCCATCCTCGTCGTCTGCTGCATCGCCTTTCAGGTGTTCTTCGTAATGCTGCCGCCACCTCTGGATCACCTCACACTGGTCCGTGAGAAGATTCCCGTTTGTATCTCTGCACATGTCGGCCTGTGGTACGTGGCCCCTGCGCGAGCGGTTCAACTTCTCGTAGAATTTCCGTGTGTCTTTAGCGCGGTACAGCTGCTCCATCGCTTCGCGATCTCGGTCTTCCTGCTGGCGCTTTTTGGTCCGGAAAACCGAGTTCTGCCTGTTCCGTGCCTGTTTATATCGCGCCTCGTTCGCCCTCGTGCGGTGTTGCAGCATTCTCGCCCATGCTGCATTCTTCTCTTCGACTAACTGCTCGCATTCGCCGTCGTACCAGTCGCTTCTTCGGTCCGGGCCCACCGTACCTAGTGCAGTGGCTGCGGTGCTACCTATGGCGGATCGGATATCTCTCCAGCCATCTTCAAGGACAACTGCGCCTAGCTGCTCTTCCGTTGGTAGTGCCACTTCCAGCTGCTGCGCGTATTCTTGAGCCACTCTGTCATCTTGTAGCCGCTCGATGTTTAGCCGCGGCGTTCGGCTTCGACGAGAGCTATGCACTGTCGAAAGTTTTGAGCGTAAGCATACTGCAACCAGGTGGTGGTCCGAATCTATATTCGCACTGCGATAAGTGCGGACGTTTGTGATGTCCGAGAAGAATCTACCGTCGATTAGAACGTGGTCGATTTGATTTTTTGTTACTTGGTCCGGTGATCTCCAGGTGACTTTGTGGATATCTTTGCGAGGGAAGAAGGTGCTTCGGATTATCATTCCACGAGAGGCTGCGAAGTTCACACATCGTTGGCCGTTGTCATTTGATACGGAATGCAGACTGTTAGGCCCGATCACCGGTCTGTACATTTCCTCCCTTCCTACCTGTGCGTTCATGTCGCCGATGACAATTTTCACGTCTCGCAGAGGGCAACCGTCGTATGTCTGCTCCAGCTGCATGTAGAACGCTTCTTTCTCGTCGTCGGGTCTCCCTTCGTGTGGGCAGTGCACGTTCATGATGCTGTAGTTGAAGAAACTTTGATCCTCAACTTGCACATCCTTGCGTTGATCGGCTGCCACCCGATCACACGTTGGCGCATCTTGCCCAGTACTATGAAGCCGGTTCCCAGCTCGTTGGTTGTACCACAGCTCTGGTAGAAGGTAGCCGCTCGATGCCCGCTTTTCCACACCTTCTGTCCCGTCCAGCAAAGTTCCTGCAGCGCCACGATATCGAAGTTGCGGGGGTGTAGCTCGTCGTAGATTATCCTGTCACATCCTGCGAAGCCGAGCGATCTGCAGTTCCATGTTCCGAGTTTCCAATCGTGATCCTTTATTCGTCGCCTGGGTCGTTGCCGATTGTTCTGGGTCGTATTCTCTTCTGTATTGTTCGTTATGTGGGTTTTTTAAGGGGTGGCTTATAGGGCCTACGCCAACCACCTGTCTCGCCGGTGGGCCATCGTGCCAGGACTGCTTAGGGTCCCACCTGGGCACCAGGACAGGTTTACACCTTCCGAAGAAGGGTAACCCCCCCTTCCCTGCCAGCATACGACCAAAGTTCCCACCGGGGTTGGTTACCCGATCTTCACTAAGGTTACTCGTATCCCAGTCGACGCCACAAGGAGGCCAGGGCTAGGAGTTACTGGGCAGGAAGCTAAGGACCGCAAGTGGGGTCTATTTTATGCCTTCAGGTACGAGAGGCTTACGCACTGCCCAGTCATTGTCGACCAAAACCCTAGACCCCCACTTAACTACCGGCGCCGTCTTTGAGATTTTAATTCGTTGAATATGAAACTATTAATATTACTTACAATGTACTTGTTTGCTATCTTCGCCTCTCCGAAACGTTCACTATAAAAGAAAGCACAAAACTTCTGTAAGAAAACATAACAAAAATCCACCTTACCTACGATGTGTGCATGAAGAGACACTATTTCAAAGAATCGTTCTATTCCTGCAGCGAAAAATGCGAATATCTAAAATGAATAAACCTCTAACCGCGCACTTAGATTCAACATAATATCAATTGATTTCAATGGCTGCAATATTCAATATTGTCATCTGTAAATGTACTTGAATTATGATTGAAAAAAGTGGCTTTTTTAAAGCAGGCAACTGACTTTTTCCATCATATCAGGAGCAGTGAGAACAACATTTTACGCATTGATCGCATTGATTCGAACTTTTGTAAATCATGTAGACGTTTTCTATTAAAAAGTTGAATTTTATTGACATATTGTTAAATATTTTTCCTAGGTTGTCATAGTGTAAGGACAATTATTGAATGAATCGTCGACATTGTAGTGTTGGCACAACTTCCACAACCGCCTATAGAGTTTTAGGTCCTTTGCCACTTTCGGTCAGATTGGTAAAAAATGCTGATATATTTTTAAGATCTATCAAAACCATCCACCGTTTTTCGACGGTACCTGGACATTTACAATGCCACCTATAGTGATGGAAATCTAAAATTTTAAGTTTTTTTGTCTCCATTTATTTAGATTCCTACAGTAAAAGGTAAAATGGCTGCTTAGTGGCTTGTACAATGACGACTTCTAGAATAACTTACACAGTTGCGTTTCGGCTTCGCCTCATCAGAAACCGACACTAACTCATTATCGGAATAGATTAGCGCCGGCTTGACGCAAATTCCTTAAAACTAAAACACTCTTTGTGTTTCAATCGAACGACTGATTAAACGTAATGTCCCGCCCGAGCAGAAGTTCTGTTTATGCCGATGAGACACAGTGAAGCCGAAACTTGTCTTGGCTTAGCAGGCCTATGCGAAAGCACTATGCTATATTTCACCCTAAGGATGAAAATTTGGTAAACACCAAAATTTCTCACCAGGGGGAAAATATAGCATAGTTCTAGAATAAGTTATCTGCTTTAATTACCATAATCGAAATAAAGAGAATGAACTTTAGTAAAAGTTGCATTCTATGTTTTATGTATGTGAATTGTGAATATGTGAATTGTTGACCAAACTTCCGTAATTTGATGGGCTGGATGGAAGTCGTGAAATGCACAGCATATAAGTTGAAAGAACTCATATTAAAAAGAAGGACAAAACATCAATAATTTAAATTAATTGAGTTAGGGAAATAATTGAGAAAATTTTGAGAGATGATGTAGAACAAAATAAAAAAGTAAGAGATAGTGAAAAAGGATGAGACAAAATGGTAGAGAAGGAATATGAAAGAAAATATATTGGATTGTTTCCGTTCCACAAGACTTTATAATGCATGTTTGATTAAATTGTCATAGAGCAGATTATTTTGATTACAGACAGATTTTATGTGCTTAGCTTCCTTCTGCCTAACTGCCTAATGGCCAGCCATTGATGCCGACGTAATATAAAAAATCAATTATATTAGCGCCTAACGTGGCTACCCCACATCTATGCTATATTTCACCCTAAGGAGGAAAATTGGGTAAACACCAAAATTTCTCACTACCCCACATCGCTTCAATCCGGGTGCTCGGACCTCAAATGAAAAAAAATATTTGTAATGTAAGCTTCGGTTCCTTTTCCCCACTCTATTAAGCATCCCCCTAATGACCATTCGGTCTAATGACCTTTCGGCCTATTGACCATTCGGCCTGATGACCATTCGGCCTAATGACCATTCGGCCTAATGACCATTCGGCCTAATGACCATTCGGCCTAATGACCATTCGGCCTAATGACCATTCGGCCTAATGACCATTCGGCCTAATGACCATTCGGCCTAATGACCATTCGGCCTAATGACCATTCGGCCTAATGACCATTCGGCCTAATGACCATTCGGCCTAATGACCATTCGGCCTAATGACCATTCGGCCTAATGACCATTCGGCCTAATGACCATTCGGCCTAATGACCATTCGGCCTAATGACCATTCGGCCTAATGACCATTCGGCCTAATGACCATTCGGCCTAATGACCATTCGGCCTAATGACCATTCGGCCTAATGACCATTCGGCCTAATGACCATTCGGCCTAATGACCATTCGGCCTAATGACCATTCGGCCTAATGACCATTCGGCCTAATGACCATTCGGCCTAATGACCATTCGGCCTAATGACCATTCGGCCTAATGACCATTCGGCCTAATGACCATTCGGCCTAATGACCATTCGGCCTAATGACCATTCGGCCTAATGACCATTCGGCCTAATGACCATTCGGCCTAATGACCATTCGGCCTAATGACCATTCGGCCTAATGACCATTCGGCCTAATGACCATTCGGCCTAATGACCATTCGGCCTAATGACCATTCGGCCTAATGACCATTCGGCCTAATGACCATTCGGCCTAATGACCATTCGGCCTAATGACCATTCGGCCTAATGACCATTCGGCCTAATGACCATTCGGCCTAATGACCATTCGGCCTAATGACCATTCGGCCTAATGACCATTCGGCCTAATGACCATTCGGCCTAATGACCATTCGGCCTAATGACCATTCGGCCTAATGACCATTCGGCCTAATGACCATTCGGCCTAATGACCATTCGGCCTAATGACCATTCGGCCTAATGACCATTCGGCCTAATGACCATTCGGCCTAATGACCATTCGGCCTAATGACCATTCGGCCTAATGACCATTCGGCCTAATGACCATTCGGCCTAATGACCATTCGGCCTAATGACGATTCCACCTAATGACCATTCGACCTAGGTGACTTTCGGCCTAATGACCATTCGACCTAATGTCCTTCGGCCTGGTGACCTTCGGCCTAATGGCCGGACACCGCGTACGCCTATGACTACAGGCCAGCCTTTTGAAGTCTTTTAAACCTTACTACACTGAGAAACAAAAATATGCATAGTTAGCATACTTTCTATTCCCGTCTCTTTCGTTCTGCTGAGCATATACACTCAAGTTTTTTTACACGGTTTTTTTTTGCGCGGTATTTTTTTACGCGGTTTTTTTACGCGGATTTTGAAATTTACGCGGATTTTGAAATTTACGCGGATTTTGAAATTTACGCGGTTTTCATTTACGCGGATTTTGAAATTTACGCGGTTTTCATTTACGCGGATTTTGAAATTTACGCGGATTTTGAAATTTACGCGGTTTTCATTTACGCGGTTTTCATTTACGCGGCTCGTATCCCCCGCGTAAAAAAAACCTGAGTGTACTTCTAGTAAGCATTCAGATAGACCGAGTATGTCCAATGCCTAAAATTTACAGCAGAAGAAACGAGGGGCAGATAGAAAAGTATGCTATCGTTGCATAAATAAAATTCTGCGTGTATAATATAAAAATTGTGTATATATACCTGCACAAAATACATATATCACCGACCAGTCTGACTGATAGAAACACTGATGAACGCTGCAAGTCGTAGCCGAAATACGTATCTTTGATAATCAAATGCATGTATTTTCTATTCTATTCTATTCTAACCCTTACACAGCCAGTATTGAAAAGCATCCTGGAAAACACTACAGTTGGCCTGTAGTGTTTTTCTTGTCAACATTGATATTTGAAGCATATTTTCATATGTCGCAAATATTAAAACGGCCAGGCCTACTGTGCAGAGTTGGGTTTGAAGATGTTTCAAAATTAGACGGCAATTAACACTCGGAATACCAAGGGGGTAAAAAGTTACGCGGACTACCAAGGGGGTTTAAAAAAATGGGAACGCTTACTTTGACCGGTCATATCTCAGCCGTTACATAATCGATTTCAAATCTGTCTTCACCAATAGAAAGATATGTTTTTTGTGAATACGTCAAATAAAAAAAATAGCAGAATAGAGTTGTCTACCGTAAGTTAAAGGAAAAAGAGTATAACAAAGTCAGTGAGAAAAAAAATGGGAACGCTTCTTTGACTTGCCATATCTTAGCTGTTTGCTCACCAATTTTAATTCTTTCTTCACCATTGGATAGGTAAATTTTTTATAAAAACAGTGAACAAAGAATAATGGAAAACAAATTTATATATCTAAAGTAATTGTAAAAACAGTAATTGAGAGTCAGTACAGACGAAATGAGTTTTTCTGTTCAAACAATCGTATCACGACCATTTGTCAGCCAAATTCAATTTTCCTTACACCAATGCAATCCTTAGAGCTTCTAGACTTGTAATATATGCAATAAATAGTAGATTTTCAAAAATTGCTATACTTTTTCGAGTTTTTAGGAGATAAGATTTTTACAATGTACGTGGCATACGGCATTGAAATTCTTTGCGACTTGTTAGTTTTACGGTTTGAAAATTACCTGTTTACTCTATAGTTCTACATAATATACATGGATATTATTATATCAAAATGTTTGCACAAACGTGGAGAAACACAATATTGTATGTAAGCTACTAAATAATAAAGTGTGTTAGGACGATTCAGTAAATACGAAGAAGTTCAGAATTTTAAAATATTCGTCATATAACTTCAAATTTGAAGCGATGACCTATACATTTTAATACACCAGTCGATTGTATTTGATGGCAGCTACAATTTCTGAAAAAACACATTTTTATATTTTCTCAAAAAATAGCCAAAAGTACGTAGAAGTACGGAAATTTCATTTAGTTGGCAAATAACGTCGAATTCAAAGTGATGGCCTATACCTTTTTATATACCAATCGATTATAATTGATTTTGGTTACAATTTCTGGAAGAACGATTTTTATATTTTCTCAAAAATAGACAAAAGTACGTAGAACTACAGTAATTTCATTTAGTTGACAAATAACTTTAAGTATTCAAAGCTATTACCTATGCATTTTATACACCAATCGATTGTAATTGATTTTGGCTACAATTTCTGAAAGAACATATTTTTATATTTTCTAAAAAAATAGCCAAAAATACGTATAAGCACAGAAATTTCATTTGGTGGGTAAATAACGTCGAAGTCTAAGGGATGATTTATACTTTTTTATACACCAATCGATTGTAATTGCTTTCGGCTACAATTGTTGCAAGATAAACTTTTTATATCTTCTTTAAAAAACGACAAAAATACGTAGAAGTACAGAAATTTCGTTTGATTGGCAAATAACTGCAAATTAAAAGGGATGACCTACACTATTTATACACCAATCTATTCTAATTGATGGCGGCTACAATTTCTGAAAGAACAATTGTTTATATTTTCTCAAAAATTAGCCAAAAATACGTAGAAGTACGGAAATTCGCAGTTATGTGCCAATCAGACGAAATTTCTGTACTTTTACGTATTTTGAGAAAATATAAAAATGAGTTCTTTCAAAAATTGTAGCCGCCATCAATTACAATCGATTGGTGTATAAAAAAGTATAAATCATCCCTTAGAATTCGACGTTATTTACCCACTAAATGAAATTTCTGTACTTGTACGTATTTTTGGCTATTTTTTGAGAAAATATAAAAATATGTTCTTTCAGAAATTGTAGCCAAAATCAATTACAAACGATTGGTGTATAAATTGCATAGGTGATAGCTTTGAATACTTGAAGTTATTTGTCAACTAAATGAAATTACTGTAGTTCTACGTACTTTTGTCTATTTTTTGAGAAAATATAAAAATTGTTCTTCCAGAAATTGTAATCAAAATCAATTAAAATCGATTGGTATATAAAAAGGTATAAGCCATCGCTTTGAATTCGACGTTATTTGCGAACTAAATGAAATTTCTCTACTTCTACGTACTTTTGGCTATTTTTTGAGAAAATATAAAAATGTCTTTTTTCAGAAATTGTAGACGCCATCAATTACAATCGATTGGTGTATTAAAATGTATAGGTCATCGCTTTAAATTTGAAGTTATATGACGAATATTTTAAAATTCTGAACTTCTTCGTATTTACTGAATCGTCCTAACACACTCTATTATTAAGTAACTTACATACAATATTGTGTTTCTCCACGTTTGTGCAAACATTTTGATATAATAATATCCATGTATATTATGTAGAACTATTGAGTAAACAGGTAATTTTCAAACCGTAAAACTAACAAGTCGCAAAGAATTTCAATGCCGTATGCCACGTACATTGTAAAAATCTTATTTCCTAAAAACTCGAAAAAGTATAGTAATTTTTGAAAATCTACTATTTATTGCATATATTACAAGTCTAGAAGATCTAAGGATTGCATTGGTGTAAGGAAAATTGAAATTGGCTGACAAATGGTCGTGTTACGATTGTTTGAACAGAAAAACTCATTTCGTCTGCACTGACTCTCAATTACTTTTTTTACAATTACTTCAGATATACAAAATTGTTTTCCATCATTCTTTATTCACTGTTTTTATAAAAGATTTACCTATCCAATGG
>NW_026683756.1:0-25000 GCF_030247195.1 Topomyia yanbarensis | reverse complement strand
CTCAAAAAAGAAATAAATGGTATTTTCAACAGAATTGTTCCAAATACAATATTTAATAACTTTGCTGAGGACCTCAACCATTTAAACAAAATTTGATTTATTTAGTTCGGAATTTCTACTTTAGTTTAACCAATAAGATTAGTTCTACAAATTCAAAAAGGAGAATAATATCTATTTGAGGCCTTAGATATTATAGAACCTAAGTGTGTGGAAAAATATTCACAATATAATTGAATCATTTCTATTTTTTTAGATGGTTGAGGACTTCAGCAAAGTTGTATAACATTCAATTTCGAACATTTTTATTAAATATACCTTATACATACTGTAGATTTACTTTTTAATCCGAAATCGTTGTTCTTTGGCAGTTTAAATTCAAAATTTATATTATTTTTTCACTTTTCTATATTGTAACCTTAATTGATCAACTCAATATGTTCTACGTGCTTGTAAGTGTGGGCAAAATATAAGATTTTGTTAATAGCTAATAATGTATATAAATTAAAAATAATATAAGCACATTTTATGTTATAAACCATCGTACATGAATGGTCACCCAAACAATGCGTCCAACTATATCCTGTTTCTATGTAGTATTAATTTTATTCTACGAATAATAGAGTATCGGAATAGCCAAAGTTTGGCTGCACAAAAGTGCACCTAAAAACAGAAATCTTAGATGAAAATAGAGTAAATTTATATGAAAAATAGTTTTAGAAGCCAAAATATTGATTTTAGGTTATTAGTTCCTTCGACAAAAAGTTGTATTTTAGTGTTACCTGCAAGTTTGTAGAACATATTAAATTAATCAATTAAGGTTTTTAGCATGAAAATATCGAAAAACTGATTTTTTGATCATATTTTCAAAAAACAACAATTTTGCCTCAAATTTGAGGTCTGATGTCTGTGGTATCTTAGAAGAAGTTATTCAAAACATAATATTCTACAACTTTGTCGAAGACATCGACCCTCTAAAAAAAATTTTTGAAAAAAATTTTTTTGCTCGGGTACTCTTCTTTAGTCCAACAACAAAATATTCTATTTAAAAAGTTGCAGAATAATATTGTGAACATATCCTACGAAGAAATGCTGGTTCTAAAATGACATCTAAGGCCTCAAATAGGTTTTGTCCCACCTTTTACATTTCTTATAAAAGAAATGTATAGAATTCGCTTAAACTTTCAAGATTTTTTCCGAGGCCCGGAGGGCCGAGTCTTATATACCAATCGACTCAGCTCGACGATTTGGGACAATGTCTGTGTGTGTGTGTGTGTGTGTGTGTCTGTGTGTGTGTGTATGTAACGGACAAATTCTCATTCGTGTTTCTCAGCAATGGCTGAACCGATCTTATCCAAACCAATTTTAAATGAAAGAACTAAAAAACAGTATGAACGCTATTAATTTGTTTTTGATTCTGATGTTTAGTTTTTAAGATATGAATGTTTGAATGCATGAAAATGGCGTTTTTTGCAGTTTTTTTAAATTATCTGCCGGAATTGACAACCCAGATTACCAATTTATATGTTTTTAGACAGCTTTAACGAATACCTTTCGAACAAGCTATAGATTGTTGAAATCGGACTATTATCAAAAGAGATATTTAACATTAAATGCGGACGAAAGATTTTTATCATTTCCCATAGCCAGAAATATGACCAAAAACATGTAATCTATTATTAACGCCAAAACGGCTTATTTTAGGTCAATAGTATCTTCGGAGAATTTAATGGAGGCAATATGCCCTTTCTTTTGGTATTGTGCTTTTGCTGATTAATCCCCCTATGAGTGAGATATTTTCACAAATTTTTTTGGAAGTGATTATATCGAAATGATGCCTTCAGCAAATTTGTAGCTCTTACTTTTGCGAATAACTTTACTAAAGACTTCAAATATCTATTTTGAATACTTTAAAAGTTATGGCTTGTTGTTTGTGGATTACTCTTCGTCGCCTATTTATTGTTCAATATAGTAATAATCCATTGAAATAAGCCAAACATTATTTCGATAAATCGGATTTTTTTATTTCATTTTTCTATCTACAACCGCTAGAAATAATCACCGAACATTTCCAAGTTGTCTGGAAGGAACTTGATAACTTATCAGTGCAAAAATGTTCATTTGTGCGAACCTTCTGACTGCAATTTTTCTAACTTATGACCATCGGATCGATCTGAAACCTTTCGGAAAATGAAAAGCGAAATAAATAACTCCAAGCAACGGCGTAGCCAAGAGAAGGTTTTGCGGTTTAACACCATACAACCCCCCCCCCCCCCAACCACACCCAACAAAAATTGGATTGAAGTTGAAAATTTATTGATGCAGACTGATTTAATTCAATATTACAATAACAATTATCTGATCCGTAGATTGATAACCTGTTGTTGTAAACATCATGAGGACTTTTGATAAATTGTCGGAATGGGGTCCTGATACGTAACTGATCTATAGGTCTTGATTTCACAGTTGTCTAATAGCATCAATATCAAATTCCGGCCTGAAAACATTCCAATACAAAATTCCAGAGATCTGTAATCAATCATAATCCTCAGATTTATTTTCAAATTTTCAGCTTTTTTCCTACACAATATTACGAAAGCTTATTAAACAATTTTTCCTAATAAGTTTGTGAAAATTATAAACTATTTGAATTTTTTTAATAGTTTTATTTTTTATTCAACCGTGATTTTTTAATAAATAGTGACCATCGCTTCACAACGTAGTCTATTTTTCATGGCTTGCGGTGAGCACGATCTCTCGAATTGCTGAACTGAAAAGTATGGAATAGAAATTAATATTTAGTATTCTTTACAGACCCGCTGGTGCCCTAAGACGATTTCGCTAGATTTTTAGAGCACTGTGCACTAGACTGCCCAGAAAAATGATGAATTTTTGAAAACTGAATCGGCCCACCCCTGAGTCGATTCCTAGTCCCACCAGGAGTACTTGTACCAAATTTGAAGCAAATCGGACAAGTCTAACTACCGGACCAACGTGCCTGAAGTTTATATTGGATTTTTCAACAATTTACATGAAGAAAACTCACTAGCTCGTATTTTCGCCGCTAGGGGGCACTGTATACATCGTATTATCACTGTAAGTGAAAATAAGAAAGATATTTTAATTATCTACAACTTAGTCGAAGACTGCTAGTAAATCCGGCTATGTTAAAAGAAGTTATTAAACATTTAACGAAGTGATGTCTGAGTCAGTTTTGCATGGGGCCTAGCAGCGCATGGTTGTGTATCAGTGCTCGAGTCCCGCGAACTATATATTTTTGTGAAATAATGGTTAGATTTAGCCGAATAGTATGTTTACAAGAATTATAGTAAATAATACGAGTTATGTTTTGGTTAGAAAATTTTAGTTCCACCTGTGACCGCATAGAGGGCGCCACTACTATCTTTTCATAGAAGAGAGATAGAGTATCAAAATGTTCAGAAGAAATACTGAAAAATGCCTGTTCTATAACTTTGTAGAAGACACCAAATTTCTATCTCTCTCCGTTGAAAAGTTAGTGTTGGCGCCCTCTATGCGGTAACAGGTGGAACTAAAATTTTCTAATCAAAGCATGACTCATTATTTACTATAACTCTTGTAAACATACCATTGAGCTAAACCTAACGATTATTTCACAAAAATGTTTAGTTCGTGTGAATCGAGTACTGATACACAACCATGCACTATTAGGCCCCATGCAAAACTGACTCAGACATCACTTCGTTAAAAGTTTAATAACTTCTTTTAACAAAGTCGGGTTTACTTGCAGTCTTCGACTAAGTTGTAGACAATTCAATTATCCTTCTTATTTTCACTTACAGTGATAATACGATGCATATAGTGCCACCTAGCGGCGAAAATGCGTGCTTGTGGGTTTTCTCCATGTAAATTATTGAAAATTCCCATGCAAACTTCAGGCCCGTTGGTCCGGTAGTTAGACTTGTCCGATTTGCTTCAAATTTGGTGCAAGTACTCCTGGTGGGACTAGGAATCGACGCAGAGGTGGGCCGATAGGGGTCATTTTTTTCCTGTCACCCTACTGTGCACCCAGTGCATTAACGCAAGTGACGGAAGGTTATCGAAAAGTTTCGTGAAAATGAAAATTCCAGTAATGATGATGATTTTCCCAAACGGTTCGTTTTCGTGAGGTTTTTATTTGTTCTTTTGCATTAGGATTAGCGATAATAATACAAATCAAGAATACTACTGGGAAGTCACCTTTAGAAAAAGTCGACGTCGAAGTAAAATTTGAAACTATGCACGCATGTACTTCAGAGATAGCGTGATATCAGGAGCTGCGATTTCATTTCAACGCTTTTTTGTGAAAAGGGCGTTACTTACAAATGGCTTTTTTCATACATGCGAATGAGGGCTTTGAAACGCAACAAATTAACCTTAAAAGTTTTGATTCTACGATATTGCTTTCTTAAACTACAGCAAACAATACAACGGGCGAAACTGTATTTTTGTTTGTTTATTTAAAGTTTCGCCCTCCATGCTCCATGCAAACAAACAGGGCGATACTTTTTTTGCTAGCAGTTTAGAGGCGAAACTGTTATATTCGTATTTTTTTAGGATTATCAAGCTGATACCAGCTGTAAATAGTAAGAATGATCTCTATTGAAAAAAACACGGACGAAATCGGTTGTGTAGAACGGTAGTTATTGTAAAAAACGTAAGGGCGATACTTCAATGCTGATAGGTGGGACCGAAAAAGTAAACAATCGCCAAAGCGGCGATACTATCATTTTGTCAGTTTCAATAGCAAAAACAAATTTTAATTTAATAATTTCAAATACTTTATGAAGTTTTGGGTTTCGATCACTGAATCATGCAATCTAGGATGTAAAAAAACACAATAGTTCTTAAATAGGAAATAAAACCAAGTCTGGAAATATTCACTGTTGATTTTCTTTGAGTGGTATCACTGCTAGTATCGCCCTTTTCAAGAAAAAGCGTTGATTTCTTAGTTCTCAGTCCCGTTGGAAATTTGAGTAAAGTATAAACTTCAAATCGATTCAAAAAAAAATTCGATTTTTTTTGGCTCAGTACAATATATAACCCCTTTAGGAAAATTCAGTTTTCCCACCACAATTTAGATATTTTATTAACACAGCATTAACAATCATTCAATATTTTATGGGCCATTTTTTCGCTTTCCCATTGATTTGGTTTGAGATTTCTAGCACTGATGTTGTCCTATGCTGATTTGAGCGATTCTCTGAGTCCTGCCACTATCCCATGTAGTATGTGTTATCAAAAACATCGCGAAGCATCAAGTTCTAAATGTTCTCAAACGATATAATATCCGAAGAGAGTGATAAGAGTTATAAGAAATGTCTCATCACACTGTTAGGTGGATTAAAAACGTTTTTTGGATTGGTCCCACTGTGCAGCGGGTCTCAACCCAGATATCATCTACTGGGTTCATACTACCACGTCGTGCTAGGCTATTGAAAACAGGGAATCCTCAAATGTTTCTCTTATTTTCTATTTTCTTGAAGTAAAAAATAGCAAGCAGCTCCCAATTTGTTACTGACGTCATTAATTGTGTACATCGTATTTTGTAGAATCCCATGAATTATTAAAAAGAATCGTCTTATTTGACGTCGGTAATTACAACACCAGTGATTCCGATTTTTGCTGTGTACTCTCCATAACTCATCTATAGAACAAATCAAGAAGAGAAAATCATGATTATGCATGCAAACTGGAAGGAGAAACTCCATTCTACTTACCACATTCAAATAAAAACGAAAATTTCCGACCAGTTCAATGATAATAAATTATTCTGCGAATCAATTTACCAGCTCTGCGCAGAACATCTCGCCCCAATTGAGACCGCGTGGTCTGCAGCGGAATTGCTTCTCTAATCTCTACCACTGGCACTGCCCTCAGCCAACCGTTTCCTTTACAATCGTAAACAAATAAACCGTCATCCTCTTTAAACGATTACACCCCCACAAACCATTCATAATCCATCTAAACCGAGACAGGGAAGGAGAGATTGATTACGCGTAGCATAATCCAGCAGAAATTAACTTGGTCTTGGACTCCATCCGACGAAGCTTCAAATTTGTGCTGCTCCCATCAGACGCCTTGGGACGGGCCCCGTTATTTCTAAGCGATGACACATGGGATGGAACGGGGATTAAGTGTCGGCCGCGGTCTACAGCGCATACGGAATAAATTATTTTTTCTATAAAAAGAAAAAAATCGATGTTTTATACATTATCGACGTTGTTTGACAGTGGTTCCAGCTAACAACGTTAAGTATCCGAATAAAGGCTCGACATCTCAATTTGCTTACAAGTGAATCTTTTTTGGTGTAATTCCAATCGAACACGAGGACTGTCAATGGAGCTGGTTCGAGAATGATTCGAAGAGATTTTTCTCGATGTTAATGCTCTTGAAAGGTTCCGTACTCGATCAGAATGACATTGGCATTTTTAAACAAAAAATTGAGCTGTCGGAGTCTTTATGCGGAGGTTCAGCGTCGTTAGTTTCAGCCACTGGGGTTGACTTCTTTGACAGTTAACAGATGCGAGAGATTTCAAATGTGGAAAACAGAGTCTATTATTCAAGAATTAATTGAAAAAACGAAAATGTCAAGACACCACCACCATGACCCGTGACCGATGGCAATTTCCAGTCACAACAAGCAAACAATGCCAAGACATTTTACTGCCCACTGCATCAATCTCTGCGATAATCTGCAATAATGTCAAAAGCATAACAAACAGCAAACATCCCACGAGGGAAGCGAGTACCGAGAACTTGAAAACTGGTTGGTTTTTCATTCAAACGGGCGCTTTTTGCCATCATTATGTATACCATTTATCTGTCCCATAACATTGACTAACGATTGTATGTATACCTTTTCTTTCTTCCGTCTACTGCGCACCCATCCCGGAACACCCTGGATCCAACAGGTCTGATGAAGGAGGGTCGGCTGCACATTCAGGATCGGCTGGTGGACCTCAGCAACAAGCCAATAGACGTAAGTGTGTGTGATTCTGAAAACGCAAAAAAAAGTCATGTTTATTGTTTCCTTTTTCTGTGTTAAACGATGACAGTAAAAGGCAATTCAGGCAGTTTTCATTAACGAGAAGTAGGTACACATATATACATATAATATCGATTACGACCCACTATAAATTCCATTGCCTCCGTTAAGCAGCAGCAAGTTTACACGAGAGGTGGTGGTTATAAATAGGAAGGGCCCCATCGGACACGCACAACTTGGCAAACCGAAACACAACACGATCATTCGCTTCAGAGCCTACTATAAATGGCACTCGTGTACGAGTGTGACACATTTGAGTGCTGTGGTCACTGATAGGGTTACCAGTGCTGTTCGATGGGAAATTGGTCGGGTCAAGAACAGAGTTTCAAGCGAAATTTTACATTAAACAATTTGTAATCATTCATTATGACAGACTCCGATTTAAACTCAACGAAATTTGCTATCGATTATGTTGTTTCTTAAAGGTTATCTGAAGGCTTGGCAAACCTAGCTATACAGCAAAATTCCCGCACATGTACCCGAGCAAGCCTGCGAAGGGAAAGAAAGCTACATCTACCGAAGGTCATTAATAGAATTTGCATTTATAAACATCAACCGAAAGGGTTGAAGACAAGGGAATACGTTGCTAGAACGAATGGTGTTTCATCAGCGTCGTAAATTTTTATGAGCTTCGAAGCCGTCCCTTTCTTGGGACGCTTCGCCCGGGAGAAGTATATCCTTGGAATACACTACTGGGTGATATTTTGTGCCAGACATGTTGAACATGTATAGTCGACCTCGGGTGCGAACGATGAAGCATCCTTAATTAAGTTGTTATCTCTCCCATATAGGCTTAGTTGAGCTCCCAAGCAGTGCTCAGAACGAATGGATTTGGACAATGCTCTCATAATCTGCTAAAAAATATTTGAACGAATTTTGTGAGGTTGACATAAAGGATATACTCGTATAACTAGCATACACATAGTTGTTTACTAATTTCATCTCTTGTCGGGTTCTTTAGAAACTATCAGAATATTAGTAATGATTTGCTTAATTCATTTCTGACAACACAATTTTTTTATTTAGGCACAAAAACGTTAGCCTCGTACTGTTTCGAGCGTAGTGACAGAACAGTAGTACAGGCCCAAACAGAGTTGCATTGCCTCATAAAAAGCAAAATTCGTTTCTTAAGAAACTCTTTCGTACATATTTCACCGCATATCAATTCTAAAATGATGTGGAGAGCGCAAACTTTGACACATCCGCAAATCGCCTGGTAGATCAGATATTTCTAGCCGAATTTCGACATTTTCTACACCGAAATATTGTTGTCAGGGTAATCGATGGAAATCGATTGATCCCAACTACGTCGAAAATATTCACGGACATCACCCGACAAACGGTAATCCCGACTGTCAAATCTGCATATGTCAAAGGAGACCCAAAACAAAAAAGACAGAAAATGCGAAAAAATGACCCAAATCCAGCACAGCAAATCTCTGAAAACCGCAGGAAAAGTCGCAATCGGACAAAGCTAAAACGTGTAATAACGGCATCAAAAATGCAAATTCGATTTTCAAATTTTCCTTTACTCCCCCCTTTAAACAAAAATCGTCAACCTTCGTTAAAAAAAATTTCTCGAGATCACATCAAATTTTGACGCTTTATGCATCTTTATGCATTTTGAAGTCATTTGGCATCAGAAATACCAGCCCGATTTTGAAGTTTTCCCCCTTTTGAACAAAAAAAGTTCAAAAAAGAACTTTCGTTAAAAAAATTTTTTCTCGAAATTCCATCAAATCTTGACGTTTCACGCATTTTAAAATCATTTAGCATCGAAAATGCAAATTCGATTTTGAAATTTTCCTTTACTCCCCCCTTTGAACAAAAATCGTCAAAAAAGTCAATTTTCGTCAAAAAAAAAATTTCGAGGTAACATAAAATTTTGACGCTTTATGCATTTTGAAGTCATTTGGCATCAATAATACCAGCCCGATTTTGAAATTTTCGCCCTTTTGAACAAAAAAAAGTCCAAAAAAGAACTTTCGTTAAAAAATTTTTTCTCGAGATTCCATCGAATCTCGACGTTTCATGCATTTTAAAGTCATTTGGAATCAAAAATGCAAATTCGATTTTGAAATGTTTCTTTACTGCAAAAAAGAACTTTCATTAAAAAAATTTTTCTCGAGATTCCATCGAATCTCGACGTTTCATGCATTTTAAAGCCATTTGGCATCGAAAATGTAAATTCGATTTTGAAATTTGAACAAAAATCGTCAAAAAAAATAAATTCTCGTTAAAAAATTTTTTTCGAGATAGCCTCAAATTTTGACGCTTTATGCATTTTGAAGTCATTTGGCATCAATAACACCAGCCCGTTTTTGAAATTTTCCCCCTTTTGAACAAAAAAAGTCCGAAAGAGAACTTTCGTTAAAAAAAATTTTCTCGAGATTCCATCGAATCTCGACGTTCCATGCATTTCAAAGTCATTTGGCATCGAAAATGCAAATTCGATTTTGAAATTTTCCTTTCTCCCCCCTTTGAACAAAAATCGTCAAAAAAAGTCAATTTTCGTTAAAAATTTTTTTGCGAGATTACATCAAATTTTGACGCTTTATGCATTTTGAAGTCATTTGGCGTCGATAATACCAGCCCGATTTTGAAATTTCCCCCCCTTTGAACAAAAAAGTCCAAAAAAGAACATTCGTTAAAAAAAATGTTTCTCGAGATTCCATCAAATCTCGACGTTTCATGCATTTTAAAGTCATTTGGCATCGAAAATGCTAATTCGATTTTGAAATTTTCCTTTACTCCCCCCTTTGAAAAAAATCGTCAAAAAAAGTCAATTTTCGTTAAATTTTTTTTTTTTAAATGACATCAAATTTTGACGCTTTATACATGTTAAAGTCATTTGGCATCAATAATACCAGCCCGATTTTGAAATTTTCCCCCTTTTGAACAAAAAAAGTCCGAAAGAGAACTTTCGTTAAAAAAATTTATTCTCGAGATTCCATCAAATCTCGACGTTTCATGCATTTTAAAGTCATTTGGCATCGAAGATGCTAATTCGATTTTCAAATTTTCCTTTACTCCCCCCTTTGAACAAAAATCGTCAAAAAAAGTCAATTTTCGTTAAAAAAATTTTTCGAGATAACATCAAATTTTGACGCTTTATGCATTTTGAAGTCATTTGGCATCGATAATACCAGCCCGATTTTGAAATTTCCCCCCCTTTGAACAAAAAAGTCCAAAAAAGAACATTCGTTAAAAAAATTTTTTCTCGAGATTCCATCAAATCTCGACGTTTCATGCATTTTAAAGTCATTTGGCATCGAAAATGCTAATTCGATTTTGAAATTTTCCTTTACTCCCCCCTTTGAAAAAAATCGTTAAAAAAGTCAATTTTCGTTAAAAAATTTTTTTTAAATGACATCAAATTTTGACGCTTTATACATGTTAAAGTCATTTGGCATCAATAATACCAGCCCGATTTTGAAATTTTCCCCCTTTTGAACAAAAAAAGTCCGAAAGAGAACTTTCGTTAAAAAAATTTATTCTCGAGATTCCATCAAATCTCGACGTTTCATGCATTTTAAAGTCATTTGGCATCGAAGATGCTAATTCGATTTTCAAATTTTCCTTTACTCCCCCCTTTGAACAAAAATCGTCAAAAAAAGTCAATTTTCGTTAAAAAAATTTTTCGAGATAACATCAAATTTTGACGCTTTATGCATTTTGAAGTCATTTGGCATCAATAATACCAGCCCGATTTTGAAATTTTCGCCCTTTTGAACAAAAAAAAGTCCAAAAAAGAACTTTCGTTAAAAAATTTTTTTCTCGAGATTCCATCGAATCTCGACGTTTCATGCATTTCAAAGTCATTTGGCATCGAAAATGCAAATTCGATTTTGAAATTTTCCTTTACTCCCCCCTTTGAACAAAAATCGTCAAAAAAAGTCAATTTTCGTTAAAAAAAAAATTTCGAGATAACATCAAATTTTGACGCTTTATGCATTTTGAAGTCATTTGGCATCAATAATACCAGCCCGATTTTGAAATTTTCGCCCTTTTGAACAAAAAAAGTCCAAAAAAGAACTTTCGTTAAAAAAATTTTTTCTCGAGATTCCATCGAATCTCGACGTTTCATGCATTTCAAAGTCATTTGGCATCGAAAATGCAAATTCGATTTTGAAATTTTCCTTTACTCCCCCCTTTGAACAAAAATCGTCAAAAAAAGTCAATTTTCGTTAAAAAAAAAATTTCGAGATAACATCAAATTTTGACGCTTTATGCATTTTGAAGTCATTTGGCATCAATAATACCAGCCCGATTTTGAAATTTTCGCCCTTTTGAACAAAAAAAGTCCAAAAATGAACTTTCGTTAAAAAAAAATTTTCTCGAGATTCCATCGAATCTCGACGTTTCATGCATTTTAAAGTCATTTGGAATCAAAAATGCAAATTCGATTTTGAAATGTTTCTTTATTGCAAAAAAGAACTTTCGTTAAAAATTTTTTTCTCGAGATTCCATCGAATCTCGACGTTTCATGCATTTTAAAGCCATTTGGCATCGAAAATGTAAATTCGATTTTGAAATTTGAACAAAAATCGTCAAAAAAAATAAATTCTCGTTAAAAATTTTTTTTCAAGATAACATCAAATTTTGACGCTTTATGCATTTTGAAGTCATTTGGCATCAATAATACCAGCCCGATTTTGAAATTTTCGCCCTTTTGAACAAAAAAAAGTCCAAAAAAGAACTTTCGTTAAAAAATTTTTTTCTCGAGATTCCATCGAATCTCGACGTTTCATGCATTTCAAAGTCATTTGGCATCGAAAATGCAAATTCGATTTTGAAATTTTCCTTTACTCCCCCCTTTGAACAAAAATCGTCAAAAAGTCAATTTTCGTTAAAAAAAATTTTTCGAGATAACATCAAATTTTGACGCTTTATGCATTTTGAAGTCATTTGGCATCAATAATACCAGCCCGATTTTGAAATTTTCGCCCTTTTGAACAAAAAAAAGTCCAAAAAAGAACTTTCGTTAAAAAAATTTTTTCTCGAGATTCCATCGAATCTCGACGTTTCATGCATTTCAAAGTCATTTGGCATCGAAAATGCAAATTCGATTTTGAAATTTTCCTTTACTCCCCCCTTTGAACAAAAATCGTCAAAAAAAGTCAATTTTCGTTAAAAAAAAAATTTCGAGATAACATCAAATTTTGACGCTTTATGCATTTTGAAGTCATTTGGCATCAATAATACCAGCCCGATTTTGAAATTTTCGCCCTTTTGAACAAAAAAAGTCCAAAAAAGAACTTTCGTTAAAAATTTTTTTTCTCGAGATTCCATCGAATCTCGACGTTTCATGCATTTCAAAGTCATTTGGCATCGAAAATGCAAATTCGATTTTGAAATTTTCCTTTACTCCCCCCTTTGAACAAAAATCGTCAAAAAAAGTCAATTTTCGTTAAAAAAAAAATTTCGAGATAACATCAAATTTTGACGCTTTATGCATTTTGAAGTCATTTGGCATCAATAATACCAGCCCGATTTTGAAATTTTCGCTCTTTTGAACAAAAAAAGTCCAAAAATGAACTTTCGTTAAAAAAAATTTTTCTCGAGATTCCATCGAATCTCGACGTTTCATGCATTTTAAAGTCATTTGGAATCAAAAATGCAAATTCGATTTTGAAATGTTTCTTTATTGCAAAAAAGAACTTTCGTTAAAAAAAATTTTCTCGAGATTCCATCGAATCTCGACGTTTCATGCATTTTAAAGCCATTTGGCATCGAAAATGTAAATTCGATTTTGAAATTTGAACAAAAATCGTCAAAAAAAATAAATTCTCGTTAAAAAATTTTTTTCGAGATAGCCTCAAATTTTGACGCTTTATGCATTTTGAAGTCATTTGGCATCAATAACACCAGCCCGTTTTTGAAATTTCCCCCCATTTGAACAAAAAAAGTCCAAAAAAGAACTTTCGTTAAAAAAAATTTCTCGAGATTCCATCAAATCTCGACGTTTCATGCATTTTGAAGTCATTTGGCATCAATAATACCAGCCCGATTTTGAAATTTTCCCCCCTTTGAACATAAAAAGTCCAAAAAAGTTATTTCGTGGGTTCAGACCCGATGGCAGTTTTCAGTGGGAAATGGATAATTAAACGGTTGTGAACCTTTCTTTGACCGCATGTAGGACCAGTGTCTATTGATCAATTTTGTCCGCGGAGTTAAGTAATTTTTCGATGGAATGGCCTAGTGTAGTTATATGACAGCTGCCTGAATTCTGTAGTTATCCTGACACCCTCCAAAATGTCGAGGAACAATTTTCTAAAAATAAAAAAGTTACGTTAAATGTCAAAAAAAAAAAATTCTTACACAAACCCTCTTACCTACCGTCCTCCCTCCGAACAGGCCTTTGTCAGCTTCGACGTGAGCTACCAGAGTCCGGACGATGAGGCAGGCAACTTCGAATCGTCGCACGTGGTCAAAAGTCTACACCAGCGGTCCAGCAGTATCGACGACGACCGGCAGATGCTGCTGGATATCGAGCAAAACATTGCCAACCTGGAGAAAAGTCTGAAGGGGGAAAGTGCAGCCGGGCGGGCTTCCTTTTCCGGCACTAATGCTGCTACGTCGTCTACTGGCAACGGTAGCGGCGGTGGCGCCGGTAGTACTAGCAAACCGAACATCCTAAAACGAGTCATGTCCTCCGGATCAACGTCACTGCACGAGAAGAGTCAACAGCCGGTTAAATATGATCGAGCTTCCTCGGTAAGATACGATTTGAGTCGACTAGAATGTTTCACTCGTTTTCACGAACCATTTTCTTTCATTAGGATAACGAATCCTCCACGAAACCGGCGCGATCGATGGCGGAAAAGAAGGTCACGCTGAGGACGGTTCGGAACTTTATGAAGCTCGGTCGCTCCCGGCATCCGTCGAAGGAAAGCCGCGGGGACAGTAGCACCGAGGACGAGGGACGATCGTTGATAACTGATTCCGAGGATGCCTTAGGAGGTCCGGCCAGTTCCGGAGCGCACAGTAACCGCACGCACACAAACGATCCGTCGCCGGCGGTAACCAGTCCGAGTACGACCGGAGGAACGACGCAACCGGGCTACGAAAACCTCTCGCAAACGGGTAGCGTACAATCGAATGCTTCCAGTGATGGGGAGGAGAACACCAACAACGAGAAGCTGAAGAAGTAATTGCTTGTCGGGTTTTTTTTGTCTGAGCTTGAAAAGTGGCGCTTAGGCAATGAATTGCATAAGCGGCACTCTTCGGGATGGTGACAATCAAAAACTTATGGGTTGATTTTTTTTTCGTAGAATTAAAAACTTGGCCAAATGCAACGATCACCTCAAGTCGCAGGACTTCCAAGTGTGCGTAACGATCATCGAAGCTAGGCAGCTGCCAGGGTTGAACATGGATCCCGTCGTCTGCATCCAAGTAGGCGATCAGAAGAAGTACACCAGCGTCAAAGAGAGCACCAACTGTCCCTACTATAACGAGGTGAGTCCGAAAAGTATAATTTGTTGCAAGAAGGATAATCACCTCAACTGTACTCGACAGTATTTCGTGTTTGACTTTCACATGCCTCCAGTGATGTTGTTCGACAAAATCATTACCCTATCTGTAAGTATAAAATGATTTTTCCATTCATAGAAATGTTGAAACTTTCTCGTTACTAACCAAAAACAAAAGTGTAATTATCTGCCTAATCGATTGGCTAGAAGCTATTCGGTAATAATTAACTGATCCTTTTTCCCTGTTGATACCAACTGCACCTCGCATGCATTTCTGATCTCCCCTCAACTGAATCCACAGCAAATGTCAAAATCGGTTCTGTTTTTCATTTTTCGCCCGCAAACGGCAACGTCCTACCTGCAAATAGGTGATACACTCACGAAAATTTATGCGCTCCGGAACGGTGGTCGGTTCGTTCAAAATCGACCTGAAAACGGTGTACGACGCTCTGGGTATTGATGCATTCTTTTACCAGTCACAGTAGGCTGTGTCTGTTCATTATATATTTATTCGGTGGAAAAATCTGTTCTGTTCATGGCTGTCACGCGCTATCCGCCACAATTCTTTTTACTCGTTTTCCTGTAGGGACATAGGCGGCTCCAGAGAGACATTTTCACATGAAATCGCTCTGCAAGAACAAACGTTTTTTTTGTTGGTCAGATGATTTTTTTGTCGAGTCCTGAGTTAGGCGAAATATTTGATTTCAAAACTCTGCTCTAGCTAGAAAGAAAAAAAAAGCCCGTGGATGAGAATTGACAAACAGTCTCTTTTTCCTTTAGGCCAATTAAATTTTTTTTCTAAAGCCCTCGAATTTGCAAATCAAGTTTGTTAATGGAAATTAGTTTTCGAGAATGTTGAATATAAAAGCAAACCATCTTCTATCCGGTAAAATCACAAGCGGATAGAATGCGGATTGGATGGCGCATTGAATACTGCACTGCCTTAAAGTCGCCGATGAATACCTAATTCCCCAATTACATGGAGCCGCCAATGGCTCTCCCGAATGTGAATGCTCTGGTTGTCAGGAATACATAATATTTAATCCCCTTTCCTGGTTCATATTTTTCCTGTGTCACTCGTTTCATCATTCACCGTACCTGTGTACATAGCTAGTTCTGTTTAATGTGTTTAAATTACAGGCTCATTCGATGTTGTTTTTTGTGAGAACAGTTCTTTTCTTTGTCGTTGAATGAGTTACAGATGCATCGTGGGGTAATCCAGCCTTTAGGTGTACTTGAAGTTAGCCGGAACGCATTATCTGTTGAAAACTTTTCGGAAAAAAATCTTTCCATTCCCTTTCGTTTATTTATGTATTTTTTAATCACAAAAAAAAATTATTTTTTATCAAAGGTCCTTAAAATGCTGAGTTTTTGGAATCGTTCAAAAATCCTATTTCAAAAATGGTGAGGGTAAATTCAATTCACTTCCCATCCGCCTCTCTTCCTTGACTCAACAGTTGACAGCTGGTGCCACCCTGATGGTATCGCTATCCAAACGATCCAAGCAACCGAACATCCTCCGATAAATTATTCATTACCATGGCATGTGCCGTTCTGATGATTCCAGCCATGAGCTGTCACTTTTCATGTTGAACAGCAGAAACCCCCACCCCCCACCCTATCCACCAGTCACGAATGAAACCATATTTTGAACCACATCAATGCAGATTCCCAAATCCCGCCGGTGCAGCACATTGTAAAATAATAAATTCAATCAGATTTGATGACTGTTTCAATATTCACGAATCACTCTTCGTTTCTCGGTGTGTTTTACGCTCTATTTACTTCATTTCTTGTCTTTTTTCTCATTTTTTTCCTATTCTCACGGTATGGCATCCCGAAACCGTAACTATATCTGTACTGTATGTCGGTGTGCATTTTTGAAAACTGCATTCCGGTGCGATTCAACCACAATCAATTCACCACTGTTCACCTTCATCATCTATGACACTTTTAAACATTTCCACTTTTGAAACACCTGTCAACAAAACCTACACGTGTGCCCGATGATGCACGTCAAATCACAAACACACACACGCACCATACTACCGTCACAACTGTACACAATCGCTTGCACGTGCAGGTACTGCAAAATCGAGGTGTGTTCCAAACAAACAAGCTGGTAGGATCCTTTAAACTGGATGTGGCAACCCTGTGGCACCAGAGAGGTAAGACGGAATGCGTAGTAGACAACACTCGTTCCCTCACTTTTTTGGGCCGCCTTCTCCGAGTCCGGCAGTAGTGAGTCGGGTGGTTATTTTGCTTTTGTCGCTTTCTTTTGAAGTTTTATTTCCAATTGGCACATTGTTAGTTAATGGGTTTGTTTTCCATTTGACAACTTGACATAATATTAAAACATGTAGTTTCGTTGTAGACAATAATTCCATTTTGTTTTCACTGTAGTCTGTTTCGGTTGCAAAATCTTATTGATTCGAAGATGACAGGATTGCTTTGATGCGTTGCAACAGGCTAGAAAGATGTAGAGAAAAACTGTAGCGGAGACGTCATTTCGGGTCTAAACAAATTAAAGTATGTCGATATTAAAGGAACCATCGAGATTAGTTTGTTTATAACGTTAAAAATCTTTCACATGCATATAATATAATCCTATTGGACTGAACGCTCCGACAAAAAAAATCACATTGACATAGACAGAAAACTGCAGGCAAACTTCCAGTTAGGTACATCGTGTAACCCGTCAGGGTAACAATTTAGGAAATATACCTATTTGTGGGTAAACACTCCGTGCTTATAATGCTACGGAGCTGTGCGACGAGGCGGTTGGTTTTTGTTTTGGTCGAGTGCGAAAGGAGGCTTATCGCGAAGGAACAGATAGTGACGGACCACGGTAGTAGAAAGACGCCGAGAATAAACAAGCTTTTTTTCGGGACAGTTTTCCGCCACAGTAACCGAGTGTGAAGTGCGCGTAAGAGACGGCCAATTAAGCCCGTCAAAAGCGCCGGCCCGTGGTCCGGTTACAAGTGTGGTGCAGGATCGCCGTAGTGGAACGCTGATCGTGAAGGAGCCACTCGCGTTCCCGGCTAATTGTTAAATATCCAAAGCATCGTCCGTTCTCACTGTGGAGGATCAGTCAAAAGAGCCAAGCTCTCCTCCACAGTTAATTGCCAAGGAGAACGAAGCAGGGCGGACAAAGGTTCCCCCTGGGAAGTTTACTGCGGTGACTTCCGGGATCGTTTACGGCGAGTAAACGAACCGGTGAATCGTCGCCAACGTCGCTAGGGAGGTTCCAACAAAGAAGCCTAGCTAAACGCCAAGGACCGCTGCCAGAGCAGCCAACGGAACCCAGACGAGTACGCGGCCCGTGTTGTCTCGACCTGCCGGAAGGATCCCGCATCAGCAGCAGTGGAGAATAGGAGTGAAATAGACACGGTAAAATTTATTTGTTTGTTTACTTTTTTGTTGCATACGAAAATCCGAAATTCTGTCGAGGCACCTAGGCCGCCCTGAAAAGAAGGGACGGCCGAGCAAACAAGAACTCGAGTAGTGGGCAAAACGCCTACTTAAATCGTAAACGATTCTCTGCTGGCCAATTACAGCCAGTGAAATTACGCGTGTGATTGCGGATGAAAAGCTTGTTCTCGCTAAAGTCGAGTAAGGGAAGCTAAGGAGCCTAGGAGCTACCCGGCTTTACCGGCTAATTATAAAGGACTTAAAAACGCCTTTCCGCCCTCGCTATTGAGGATCAACCGAACGAATTTAGCGCTTCTTCACAGCTAACAGTCCAGGACAGCGAAGCAGGGAAGCCAAAAATATCACCTGAGAAGTACACTCGCGGAGAGCGAGTAGATCGTCGCTAGGAAGGTTTTAACAAAGAAGCCAAGCTCACCTTCCTAGCTAAACGCAAAGGATCGCCGCCGAAGCAACCAGCGGGAACGAACATAGGAAAAACCCTGGCTGTTGTTGTCTCGGTCGGTCGGAAGGAACCGCCCGCCTGCCTATCTTCAGCATCCTCCAGCGACTACTGTATTCGCAGAAGAGAGTTTTGGAGGGGAAAATAAAAGTACATTTGTTTGTTTACATTTTTGTTTGTTTACGAAAATCCGAAATTCTGGTGGAAGTATCTTGGCTGCTCTGCTTAATAGGGTCCACCATCAAATAAACAAGAACTCAAGTAACCCCTACTTACAATCGAGATAGCGAGATATACCAATGTCGGCCCGATGGATCCAGGTATAGCGTGACTTCCGGCACTTTGGAGTCCTGACGATCCAAAACCAGTACTTCGTCTCACACCAAACATCTAGTCTACGAAGATGAATTACACCAACGAAGAATTTTCGGACGGTGGAAGTTCTCCCGAAACCGATTCTTCTGCTGCTCTTCAGTCTCTACCGTGGGCCAACCGATAAGGAGCCAAGGTCGGTTCGGTGATTCCGAAGAAGCCTGGAGTCCGGTTTTCGCTAGCGCCCCGATGCCCCAAACACGGTGCTACGTCGCGTAGTACTCAACTGGTCTCTAGCAGTGGATCTACTCTACTCCTACGGCTAATTCCCTGACTTTGGCGATCCCTTCGCCGTTTCCTCTTCAATTTTGACAGTATACTCGCCGCTACTCTGTTGACCGTATCCCACAGATATGCTCATCGTGGGACATCTATGCGACGAAATTGTCGACTGTCACGCCACGCCGAACCTAGTCCTGAACCCGCATTCTGTGCAGCGATACGGCGATAACCACCCAGCTAGCTCTGTTGAAAGCATTCTTCACGTCAATTGTTACCCCTTTCTTTCTGCGTCGATGCTTTCTTCGCAATAACTCTGCGGATTGCATTCAACGTCGAAATTCCTTCCGAAATTTGATCTGCCTCTGCAATAACCCTTATCCACATTCAGCAAAATTCTCCTGCCTGTTGATGATGACCCTTTCCAAAAGTTTACCAAGAGTTTCCAGCAGGTATGTAGGGTGGCTTCCCAGGTTTTGGCAGACCTAGATCTAGATCTTCCATCTATCCGGGAAGCAGCCTTCGTCCAGTCATTTCTGTAGAATTATCCTGGACATGTCCGGAAACGCTAGAAGCGTAGTCTTCTGTGCGGCTTCACGGATTTCGTCCGAACCGAAAGCTTTCTTCGCTTTTTTGTCTTTTTGCCACTATAAGGAGGTTGTCGTTGGAGATCCGATTGTCACCAACTGTTTCGCCGTCTGCATCGGCGTACGGCTATGCGGTCTGGGGCCGCGCTTCAGGAAGGCACGATAGTTTTCAGTTTATCAGCGCACATTTCAGTTGGACCTTTTTCCGTCAGTTTCCGTCTGTATTGAGAACCTATCACGGACACCAGAGAGGTGACCATCTGGACCCTGGCTATCGACCTAACAACACATGAACCAACGACTTTACTCCCCTTTCGAAGCAAGAAGTGACATTAGATCTTCCAACTCAGAAAATCTCAACGACTTCGACTGGGATAGAACCTAAGCCCACTGGAGTGAGTGGCGGTCATGCTTACAACTCAACCAGCGGTGCCATCAATGCTGAATCTTTAATTTTGGCCAAAACGATACGGTAAGCGTTACCCCAAGAGTTGGCGTCTGCCTCTCTGCACAGATTCTTGTAACAGATGGGCGTGTTCAGCATTATTTCACTTTAAAAGTGGCCGTGACCGCCTGGAATGTCACCCTACGCTCTTTTCTAACTACCTCCGTTCTTGCTCTCTGGACGCATCTTCTGGTTTTTGGGCTGGCAGCTGGGAGAATGCTGAGCCTTTCGTTCCACCAATACGCCGGACACTGCCGGTTACTTGGCTCTAGTTTCCTCGGCATTGTTACATCACACGTCTGCACGAAATGCTTCGACTAAAAAGTCCTTGTCTAATTCCTTTATTATCTATTTCCGCTTGTCAGTCTTTATTAGCCATGTTACAGTACAGTTCTGCCGTCAAATTGGATAGTGGATCACCTGGTGTACGCTATATGTGTACTGCTCCCAAACTCGCCAATTCAAGTAATCCATCAACTTATTAATCGTAGATTAGACAGCGATAACAACAATGATTCACGACTGATAAGCCGAAAAACACCCCTTACAAAACAAGCTCGACAGTTAAGAGACATGTGCAAGTAATCCATCAGCGACAGGCAGCAGAATGTGCTAGCGGAACCTTCGTTGCACAGTCTTACATCCAGCTTCGCCAGGGCTTCCAACAACAACTTCCAATGACCAGTCTACTTCCCCACCCAACGGCCCAAGCGTTAATGTCTCCTCCTGTAACAACCGGTGTTCGTCCGACTAACGAGTTGATTGGTGCGTCCAGCATCCGTTTGTATTGCTCATGGCCACTTTGGGGGAGCACAACGGCTACATACGAATACACCGTTGACCTTGGCGATCACGAAACCCTCCAACGTCGTGTCTGTTGTCGACTGACACAACAAAAGCTGTGTAATGGTGTAATAGCTGTAATTATGCTGAAATAGCTCCATCATTGTTGGCATTCGCCTTTTTATAAGCAGGGCATTTAAAGCCGCCCGTCGTATTGTCGGTTCCGTGCTCCGGTTTGCAGATCATGCACCTTGGTTGCTTCGTGCAGTTTCTAGCAAAGTACCCCACTCCTCCGTGTTGCAGTTCCTCGCCTGATGACCGAAGTCAAAGCACGTGAAGCATCTCTCTATCTGCTTGGTAATTCGCATATTAACTCTCAGCGAATATATTGGCCATCCGACTTCTGTCTTACCTGTCTCAGCTAGCTTGTTGTCGGCAGCTACCGGTAGTCGAATAAACGCCGTTTGAGTTCCTCCATACGATTTCATTATCCGGATCGTCGCCGGTACGTCTAGGTTTCGCTGCTCGATCAGTGTGCCCTTCAGTTTTTATTCGATCGTGATCTCGTCCAGACCCTTGCACTTGACTACGGCCTCCTGTGACAGTGCTCTCATGATCACTTCTTCAGTTCGAAGAACATCTTGCATTTCTGAGTGCTGGTCATTTTAACGACATTCTCTCCAAACTACTTCAACTCCGCGTCCTCTCTTGAGAACAGCCACGTACTATGTCTTGTCGTTGACTTCGACGGTCAGTGCATCGCACTTGCACATCTTTCCCGAGGAGGCTTGCGTTTTTCTTGCTTCTCCTGCTTCTTCCTTCTGTCGCCCTTTTTGTCCGCATCGCCTGCTGGTTTTCCACGCTGCGTCAGCCACGGTCCTTTCCAACATTCCTACGATCGCTAGTAAATACCAATTCGCTCTTTTGTTTCTTCGGGTATGTCGGTCCCTCTTTTCTCCGAGCGAGTATTGCGGGGAATCCTCGGTGTCTTCTCCCATTGCGTGTTCGCCGGCTTCCTCCATAGCTTTTACGGTCGAATCAGTTCTCATCATGAGCGCCTTCTGCTCACGTTCAGCAGCTGTCTGCACATTGTGCTTGTCCTGCACGAACTCATAGAGCACGTCAAGCCAGTCATATTCAGATGGCGCTGCAGACGCCAAGCGGAAAGAACGGGTGTACTTTTTAGTGACTCGAATCACACATGTGCTTGTCGCAATTATTAGAAATTGCGATACAATCTCTGAATTGAACTAGTTACTTTCACAAATCTGCATTTAATTCAACAGAATGAAAGATTTGGTGAATGGTTTATCCCTATTGTCAAATAGCTATACTCTTTTTCACTGAAAAAATACAAGTACGAACCTTTTCTTCATTCCCGCACATAGAACCGGGACGACTAGTGAATTGTTTCCCCTCACTGCAACTGCTCGGATTTTCCGCTGAATGGTTTTGGTTGCAGTACTTCCTTTTGAAATCAGCAGATCGCATTCCCCCTCCTTTGAGTAGAGACCACTCTAGGTAGAATGTAGGGTATCACTAGAGCTGGAATACTAACTAGAGCCAACCAGAATTTCGGCTCATTTTTCGCCTGGACTTAGTGGACCTTCGAGCAACAGCACGAGAGAGTTGAGTTAAATGCGTTCAGCTTATCTACAGCTTCACACAACTGTTTGGTATCGACGATAGATGCAGCGGAGTTGGATGGCTGCATCCACTTATTAGCCCTAGAACATTGCACTTGCGTTTTCCACCTTAGAACGTTGCACTGGGGTACAAATGTACCCCACGCGTTTGCTGGTTTTGTTTTTTTTTACTAAAATTACTATAACTTTGCGAATTTTCAACCGATTTGAAAAAAATCAAATAATACTAAAAGTTGAAAGAATGGTCTAGAAACGATACAAAATGGAATTTCGATGTTTTTGAAAAAGTGCAATTATTTAGAAGGGTGAAAGTTTGAAAATCGGGTTTTGGAATGTACTCGTCGTAGGGGGGAAAATTGGAATAAAAAAAATTCTGATCAGTGATACATTGGTAACACGCAACGTTACTGTTACAGCAGTTACAGTTACAGTAAATTATACTTGCGAGTCATTGTGTTTAGAAAACTATTAAAAATAAACAATAAAACAATGAAAATCAGCAAAAATGAGAACGATTTTTTTTTACTTCAAAATTAACTTAATTGAATAAATGATTAAAAACGATTATATAATATTAATTGTTACTTACGTAGTAAAACAATCAGTATTTAAACTGGTACTGTCACGAATCACAGCACGAAACCTGACGAAACACTAACGGCAATCGTACACTGGGGTACAAATGTACCCCACGCCAACTTTGACACCTGCTTCCACGAAGGCCACAAGCAAACTGGCTATACCACCTATTCATACTCTTACTAGAAACTCTAAATTGAATTATGGTTAGAGTCCCAGGTCAGTAAATGCTAAATTTTTGTCTTCACACGACTCCAAAGAAGGCGTCGGGTACATTTGTACCCCAGTGCAACGTTCTAGGGTTAAAACTGCAAGCACAATCATCTTGCCAGCTCTTGTCTAAAATAGATAGTAGCCCAGTGAAAAAGGGAAAGTTGCTGGCAAACGGGGAATATTTGCTGGCTAATTGAGGGCAAATAGGGGACGATCTCAAATGCAACATTTTGGGCGATTTTCCGCTATTATTTTTTGCCGCCCTACCCGCCCTTAAATCGCCCACGGAACGCGCCGTTGTTATGGTGTGTTCAAGTCACCTGCAAAATCTCCGAATATCATAGGAAACGTGCCAATCGAGCCAATATATTCTGATTCCATATCGGACGCATAACACGACGACGACACGGGGAGGAGAGGATGTATCGCTAACAAGGAGCTACTCGGCACGAAAATTAGACCGAAATAAAACGAGACGACGCTTTTTTTCGATTAAAGAGCGATGATTACTGATTGTGACCCTTTTCATCTGTCCCGGGCGTATTAAAGCGACACCAACTACGAAGACTATATTCACGTCATTGGCTCGTATCAATCACCGAAATACAGTTTTTTTAAACTCACCATCGCTAACCATAACACAGAACGAGATAAAATCGTCTCACGGAATACACATAAAAGAAGCGTCGCAATTCACATAAATGTAAACATGGACATGTAAAATACGCGCTGTTCACAATTATCTAGTTTATTCATTCGAGTTTTATATTAAAACAGGCACATTATTTTGTTAAACTTAGAGCCCGCCTTATTGAACGCCGGAAATGCTTTCCGCTATTCGCCTGCAGATGGCGAACTGTGTAAAAATTTAGGGGGTGGATTGCACATAAGTCAAAATTTCACTAACTACCGAACGACACTCAAGAATCAAACTTTTTTTTCGATTTCTATCGCCGCACGACCGAAAATCAGCAAGACTCGAATCATTATAGATTCGATGTTAAGGACATTATACATGCGAGACACAACATAGCTTCTACACCGCACACTCCCCTCTGCCTAACCATGTATCTGACATGAGCAAATATAAAAAAACGTTTTTCAATGCACTAAGCTTGCCGGTGTACCACGAAACTGCTACTTGAGGAAATTACAACATTTTCCTATACAATCAACCCGACGATTTTGACGGGATTCCATCTATAGCTCTAATTTTGTGCGAAAATATCACCCCTCTTCACTTGGGGTTTCTTTTCGAAACGCTTTTATTTTTCTTCTCATTTTCAGAACACTTTTTCAAATGCACTTTAATCACACAACACTGAAAAAACACCCGTGAAACTTTAATCGTTTACTAACTAAACTTCAAATTGTCTGCCAATGTCCAGATTACCGAAGGAAAATGTTCGAAAACTATTATTTGTGCGTTTGAACTTTCACTTCGGATTCCATTTTTTCTCAATGTAAACAAGCGCGTCGGTGCCTAGCAACAAGCGTGCGTTGCTGGCTTCCACATATCTTCACGTTGTTATACGTCGACTGGAAAAACTGCATTCCGACCAACACCGAATTTGCATCTAAAATCAACTAAAAATTACGAGCTCAAAATATAACAAACTTAATCACAACAGTGTTGCCGAATTCCTCCCTTCCATGCTGGCAGTTTAAATTCGAACTTCATTTTTTATCCGTATCATGAATATCTTTTTTTCACTGTCACAACCCTGCACTATTTGACATTCAAATATAC
>NW_026683755.1:0-25000 GCF_030247195.1 Topomyia yanbarensis | reverse complement strand
ATCTGGAACGGGTCGATGAAAAGAAGCTCATGATCGAATTCGTCAGTCCTAACACGAAATGGACTTTCAATCCACCGGCCGCTCCACATTTTGGTGGCTGCTGGGAGCGCTTAATCCACTCGGTCAAGAAAACCATGAGTGACTTCGACCTGCCGCGGTTACCATCGGATGAGATTTTGCGATCCACACTAATGGAGATTGAGATGATTTTGAACACAAGACCGCTCACTGACATAACCCTTGAAAACGATGACGAGCCCCCCCTAACACCAAATCACTTTCTGTTAGGGTCCTCTGATGGAACCAAGCCCCCGATCGCCTTCAACGACGTGAAAAGATTATTCTTTTCATTTCTTTTAATTTGGGACTGTTGTGATATATCATACTTATATCACACGGAGGTTCGCTCTAGAATGAATTTTATTTTCCTTAAACCTAAGCTATGGGCTGGATTGCTCCAGTGGCTACGTGACCTTTTTTGCTTTCCTAAGCAATATGCGTTCACCGCCCGGGTGGAGTGCTCGCGCATATTGCTGATCCTATGTTTTTCTAAACGATATGCATTCGTCGCCAGAGTGGCGTGATGGCGCATATCGCTGATCTTTCACTTTACGGTTTATATTACCGTCTATGCTCCTATTTTGGGTCCGTTGCCACTACACGCCCTTTCTTATTGAATTTTAAAAATTAATCTATAGTTTTAATTTTTAAAATTATAATTGAAATATTCTCTTTTTTTATAACTTTTACGTTTTAGTTAACTTTGAAAAAATAACACTTTATAATAATGAATATTGAAAAATATATTTTTTTTTTTTGAAAAAAGTAAAATCATTTGTTTCTTTTTAAAATAATAGCTTGATTCTTTTTCATTATATACTTCGTACGTCTCACTTTACATGTGCATAGGTGTGTTGAAAATCAAAATATATTGTGGTGAATTAATAATACCTTATAAAAATGTAACTAAAAATTTCGTATTATATGTTTTTACTGTCATTCCATTCCTCTTTACCTCTCTCTCTCTCTCTCTCTCTTTTTTTTTTTTTTTTAGGTAATATACTCTTTAATTCTACTCTTGTGTACCGTACTAGTGGTACCTTCAATATTTTCTTCATTAAGGTTATCAATTATTTTCACATTTGGCCCTAGGTCTTCTAGGACTCTGTAGGGACCTTCGAATTTTTGTTCCAATTTGGAACCTTCTTCTTTCCTTACTAGAACCAGTTGCCCTTGTTCAAAATTTTTCGCCTCTATATTACTATTATATTTTAATACTCTGTCTTGCTTTCCTTTAAGTAATTTGGCTCTCGCCTCTTTTTGTGAAATTTGAAGTTTGTATTTCAGAATGCTGGCATAATCGTCTATATTGTAGACCGGATCTGCCTTATCGCTTTGCCTTAAACTTGTTGGAAGTGTGCAAATTCTTCCGAAAACCAATTCAAATGGCGTCATGTTTGTTGCACTATGTACTGTCGTATTATAAGCAAATTTATAATACGGTACCCAAGCAGACCAGTTACCATATGAATTATTTGTTTGGATACGCAGAAAGTTCCCCAAACTTTTGTGGGAGTTTTCTAGTGCTCCAATAGTTTGGTGGTGGTAAGCTGTTGAATTCAGCTTTTCCACCTGCAGTAAATTACAAATATCTTTGAATAGGGTGGACATGAATTCTGTTCCTCTATCCGTTAGAATTTGTTGCGGTACACCATAATTCAGTATAACGTTTTCAACGAATGCTTTGGCCACAGTATTCGTTGATTTGTCTCTGATAGGTGTAGCAGTTACAAATTTCGTCAGATCACATTGGGTCGTCAGTATATACTGGTTTCCCACTGCATCTGGTAATAATGGTCCTACCAGATCTAGGAAAATTTTTTCGAATGCATGACTAGCAGTAGTAGTCAGCTGCATCGGTTGTTTTGTATTATAACTTTTGTTCCTCTGGCATTTTGGACATTTCTTAATAAAATTGATGATATCACGGTCCATTGTCTTCCAGTGATATCTTTGTTTGATTGAATTACTTGTGCGTTTGATTCCCGCATGCCCTGCAGTTGGCAATACGTGGAAATCATTTAGAATTAATTTCTTTTCTTTTTCATCTTCAACGACTTTTATCCTTTTACCTATTACAACAATAGGCGGCATGCCTTTCATATTAAATTCCTCTATTTTGCTTTTTAGTTTTCTATAATTGGTTGTGTTTTCCACAACAAGGCCTTTTATTTTATGGACTTTCGCGTATTCCACTAACTGTTTCAGTACTCCCCGTAGGCGAGTCAATGTCATGTTAGGGTCCACGAAAACCATAGCATTTTTCTCATTGATTATTTCGTCGTTATTTTCCAATTTTATCGTCATGTAATCAATATTCGAATTTTCTGCGCGCTTATGTTCATTCGCTCCGCTTTCTTTGTTACTTCTACTTTGTGCTCTTGTACACACGAAACTTTCTCGTGGTGTCAAGGCTTTTAGATCAGCAATCGAAATACGTGATAACGCGTCCGCTACCACATTTTCCGATCCCTTTTTATATATGACATCAAATTTATACTCCTCTAGAGCCAGACGAAACTTTGTCAACCGGCTCGAAGGATCTGTTAAAGTAAATAGGTAGACTAAAGGACGGTGGTCTGTGAACACCTCGAACCTTCTACCATATAAATACGGCCGAAAATGTCGAATTGCCCACACCAGACCTAATAGCTCCTTCTCAATAGTACTATAATTTGATTCAGCACTGTTCAATGCCTTACTTGCGAATGCAATGGGTCTGGCATTTTGGTTGCTTAATACAGCTCCCAACGCTTTTCCTGATGCATCCGTATGTAAGGTAAAAATATTATCTTTTGAAAAATCTGGATAGTCAAGGACTGGTGGATTCATGAAACATTTTTTCAGATACTGAAAAGAATGTTCGCACTTATCCGTCCAATTGAATTCCACATTTTTCCTTGTTAACCTATTTAGTGGACTGCATAGCTTTGCAAAGTCTCTTATGTGCTTTCTATAGTAGGTCGCAAACGCGACAAATCTTTTCACTTCGTCAGCTGTTTGTGGACTACTCCTGTTACCACGACTGAACCTGCAAGCGGAGCATCCCTCGGGCGATGGTGACGTTTGGTTTTCGCAACTAGCTCCCGCCCGTTGTGTCTGTGTGTGACCGGTCAAAAACCGAAAAAGTTCACATGTGGTTTGTTCTATAGAGTATCCAGAAGCTGCCATAGGAAATATTTCGGAATAACTTGAATACTTACCGTATACTTACCGAAAGCAGAAGTAGAAAGGAGAAAAGGAAGATAGTTGGAAAGCTGGTCGGAAGAGTAGTTAGCGAGGGAGGAAAATTTGAAACCTGCATAAAAAAGGTGCTTGCTCATTATTTCTTTCCGTTCGGGGACGACCGAACAAACTAAAATTTCAAAGTTTGGATCGCACCTCACCCACGGCACGATGAGCGACCAGGAATTAGACTACACTACCACACCGTGCGGCAAGTGCGGATTAGCTCCAAAGGAACTAGGTGGAATGGTTGCATGCGACCACTGCAACAATTGGTATGATTACGCTTGCGCGGGTGTAACCGATACCGTTAAGAGGAAGAAAAAATGGTTCTGCGATAATGCAGTTTGTGTGGCGGCAGCCAAAAAGCGCACGAAGAAGGACGCAAATCCTCAATCGACGGCAGATGAATCGGATGCCGGAAGTGTCAAATCGTCCACAGTGCCGTCCGCAGATGAACAAATAAAGGCCATGGAAGAAGAACAGCGGCGGCTCGAGGCGGACTGGGACAAACAGATGCTGGTGAAAGAGAAGCAGCTAGAGTTTCAGGCCGCAATGAAAAAGAAGAAGTTCCTGCAGGAACAAGCACTGCGCCGAAAGCAAATGCAGCTAGAGGAAGAGTGGCGCTGTTTCGAGCTAGCAGAACTAGAGCGCGAAAACCAGCTGCAGCTGCAGGTAAAACACGAGCACCTGAAGCGAGTTCAGAAACTGGAAAAAGATTTTCGGGAGCAGATGTCAACTGTGGATAATCAGTTGGACACAATGAAAATGGAACGGCCACAGAAACATTCCCAACCGATTACCGTTAAGAGTCAAAGTACACCGCTACTAGCTCCGGCGGGAAAGACGGGTATTTGTGTTGAGTCGGAAATGGATGATACGGAGGAGAGTTCCAGTTCGGAGGAAGAAACTGATAAGGAACCGGACGAGAAGGTTAAGCAGGGTTCCAGACCAACAAAGGGCCAACTTGCTGCCAGGCACGGGATCGGTAAACACCTTCCTCTATTTTCGGGAAAGCCGGATGATTGGCCACTGTTTTATGCGGCGTATAACTCTTCTACAAAGGCGTGCGGGTTTAGCGATGTCGACAATTTAGCACGTCTGCAACAATGCCTAAGGGGCGACGCACTGGAGCTTGTACGAGGACAACTGCTTCTTCCGAAATCGGTCCCTCGTGTTATTGAGAAGCTTCGCCAACACTTTGGTCGTCCCGAGCAATTACTAGATCGTCTGTTGGAACGCGTTAAAGAATTGCCGGCACCGAAGAATCTGAAAGGGTTCATTCCGTTCGCCAACGTAGTAGAGCAGCTTTGCGATCACGTGGAAGCAGCGGACCTTAAGGAGCATCTGAAGAACCCGTTGCTTATACAGGGCCTGATAAAAAAGCTTCCGGATGCGGAGAAAAGACAGTGGGCTGATATCAAACGAGCTCGAGAGGGAAGAAAGATTTCTCTTCGTACAGTTACGGACTTTCTCCTACGAATTGCGGATGACGCGCGGGAAGCAGAAGTGGACATCGAGCGTACCATGGAGACGAGATTCTCAGGCGAACATTCCGCTCGAAAGCGAAAAGAGAAAGGAGCAGTATTCAGTCACGCCGAGGAAGGAAATTCGAATACAGTCGTCAGCCACCGATTAGGGTTGAAACCATGCAAAGTGTGCCAGCGTACCGACCACCGATTGCGGTTTTGTCAGGATTTCAAGAACTGGTCACACGCCGAGCGCGTAGCAATGGTGACCCGCGATAAGCTATGCAAGCTATGCCTCGGAGAACACGGAGGACAATGCCGGTTCAAGTTTCGTTGCAACGTTGGCTCCTGTAAGGAGGCACACAATCCGCTCATTCACCCGGTCAGTACGGTGGGTATTAGTGCACACATTCACTCGTGCAACCCCCTGCTGTTTCGGATAATTCCCATACAACTACATGGTAGGGATCGGACGCTGACGGTTTTGGCATTTTTAGACGAAGGTGCTTCCGTCACATTGATCGAAGGTAAGCTAGCTAATAGATTGGGTATTGTCGGGGCCGAAGAAAAGCTTACAATCAAATGGACTGCCGACTATTCACGTACTGAGAAGAACTCAAGAAAAATGAATGTGTGGGCTTCAGCAGTTGGTGTTGGAGAAAAAATGTTGCTCAGAACGGTTCGCACTGTGGGCAAGTTAATGCTGCCACATCAGAAATTGGATGCTGCAGTACTTTCAGCCCGCTATCAATACATGAGCGATCTGCCGATCGCATCTTATGAAGGCCAGCCAGAGCTTCTTATCGGTCTCAACAATGTTCATGCTTTCGCGCCCATGGAAGTGAAGATAGGTACCGTCGCTGACCCGATTGCCGTCCGTTGCAAACTCGGATGGACAGTATATGGTCCGAATCAAGCGAGCCATACTACAGAGAGAGGGTACGTATGCTTGCATCATGATGTAACCAACGAAGACATACATGGTTTACTGAAAAGCCACTATGCATTAGAGGAATCTGTAGTAGCAACGGCCCAAGAATCGGCAGAGGACAAAAAAGCGATGGAGATTATGGAGCGGACCACGAAACGCATCGGAGAACGGTTCCAGACCGGTTTGCTCTGGAAGGAGAACAATCAGCGATTTCCGGAGAGTATTCAGATGGCGCTGAGGAGAAATTTGCAGCTGGAGCGGAAATTAATGAAAAATCCGGAATTATACACGAAAGTGCGAATGCAAACCGATGAAGATGCCAGAAGAGTTGTTCTGTTTCACGAATTCATAAAGATGGAGGCGATTTCGAGATGGAACAGGCTGCTGAGAGTGACCGCCACAGTGTTGCGTTTTATCGGAAATTGCAAGCGCAAACAGAAAGGGTTGCCGATACTCACAGCAAAGGCAACGATGAATCAACAATTAATGCTGAAGACTGCACACCCCGCAGTACAAACACCGTTGCAGAAAAACGAATTACTGGAGGCGGAGAAAGTTTTGTGGAAACAAGCACAATGGAACAGTTTCCCCGATGAGATGAGCGTGCTGACGAGCAACCTACAATTAGCCCTTGGCCAGAAAGCAGAACGAATCCCGAAAAGAAGTGGCCTATACAAATATTCGTCGACGCTCGACGAAGATGGCGTGCTGCGAGTAGATGGTCGACTGGTGAATGCGGAAGCAATGTCCTTCAATCAAAGGTATCCTGTTATCTTGAGTCGTTTTCATACCGTAACGAACAAAATCATCCAGTATTATCACGAGCAGTTTGGACATGCGAATACAGAGACAGTGTTCAACGAGATACGAAAGAAGTTTGTAATTCCGAACCTTCGTGCAGCAGTCTCTAAAGTGGCCGGTGAATGTGTATGGTGCAAAGTGCATAGGTGCGTTCCACACACTTCGCGCATGGCACCACTGCCAGCTCAGAGTGTTACGCCTGGAAAACGCCCCTTCAACTCTGTCGGCGTGGATTACTTGGGCCCTGTTAAGGTGACAATTGGACGCCGAAAGGAAAAAAGGTATGGAAAGCCAGAAGAGATATTCTCCGACAATGCGACTTGTTTTAGAGGAGCGTGGAACGAAATGGTAAAGGCCAAACTACAAATCAACAGAAAGTGCGCCGAGGAATTCATCAGTTCAACTACTGCCTGGTGTTTCAATCCTCCCGGCACCCCGCACATGGGCGGTGTTTGGGAACGGATGGTGCGGTCTGTAAAGGAATCGATGAAAGCGCTGGATGACGGAAGGAAACTCACTGATGAAATCCTGAAAACAACAGTAGCAGAAGCAGCTGATATGATTAACACGCGTCCACTCACGTACAAGCCTCAGGAACCCGCAGGCGAGGAAGCACTAACGCCAAACCATTTCCTGCGAGGTGCAGTGACCAGTGCGGATCTCCAGGTGGAGCCAGTGAGTGCAGCGGAGGCTCTACGAAACGTTTACAAACGTGCCCAGTACCTAAGCGACCGTATGTGGGAGCGGTGGATCACCGAGTATCTACCTACGATCAACAAACGCAGCAAATGGTTTGACGATAAGCGACAGTTGAATGTTGGGGATTTAGTTTTTCTGGTGGATGGGAAAATTCGGACGAATTGGAGGCGTGGAAAGATAGTAGAAGTATTTCCGGGAACAGACGGGACCATTAGACAAGTCAGCGTGAGGACAGCAGACGGGAAGCTACATCGCCGGGGAGCGGTTAACATTGCGGTAATGGAGATAGGTGAAGGTAAATCCGGAACAAGAAGCAACGCCGGATGTTACGGGCCGGGGTCTGTTACCACGACTGAACCTGCAAGCGGAGCATCCCTCGGGCGATGGTGACGTTTGGTTTTCGCAACTAGCTCCCGCCCGTTGTGTCTGTGTGTGACCGGTCAAAAACCGAAAAAGTTCACATGTGGTTTGTTCTATAGAGTATCCAGAAGCTGCCATAGGAAATATTTCGGAATAACTTGAATACTTACCGTATACTTACCGAAAGCAGAAGTAGAAAGGAGAAAAGGAAGATAGTTGGAAAGCTGGTCGGAAGAGTAGTTAGCGAGGGAGGAAAATTTGAAACCTGCATAAAAAAGGTGCTTGCTCATTATTTCTTTCCGTTCGGGGACGACCGAACAACTCCATTTTTTAATAATTTCCAATTTAGAAGGGTCAGGTTTAACACCTTCGATTGACACTAAGTGTCCCAAGTATAACAACTCGGTTTTGAGAAAATTGCATTTCTGCGGATTCAACTTCAAATTTGTTTTCCGTAATCGTTCAAAAATTTGTGCAAGATTTCTGTTATGCTCATCTAATGTTTTACCGAATACGATAATATCATCTAAATAAACGAGACATGTCTCCATGTTAAGACCTGACATTTGGTATTGTCCCCTATTGGTACTAAAAGCAGTTATATGCCTATCTTCTTTCCTTAATTCACATTGGTAATATCCTTGAGAAAGGTCCAAATGTGAAAAGTATTTAGCTCCTGCCAATGACTCAATCACTTCCTCAATATTTGGAAGTGGAAATTTGTCATCTTGGAGGGCATTGTTCAATTTGCGATAGTCGATTACTAATCGCCATTTCTTTGTATCATCTGCCGACTTCTTAGGAACTAATAGCAAAGGGCTATTCCATTCAGATACGGCATTTTCGATGACATTTTCCTTGATCATTTTATCTACTTGCTTCTGGACTTCCTCCTTCTGAGCATGTGGTAATTTGTACGGCCTGGTATACACTGGATGTGTATCAGGTTTAATAGTAAGCGAGGGTTGATAAATCCTCGTTACTGTCAACTTATCATTTTTTAAGCAAAAAATATCGTTGTACTTCATGCACAACTTTTGAATGGTTGGTCGATCTTCATCGTTGATTCCGGCCAAATTCAATTCTGATAGAACTTCCTGTGCTCTGCTAGAATTATATCTGCATGCACCCTGGATTTCAATAATATCGTAATTTTCTAAAGGTTTCGTCTGTGGTTTCAAGGTCTTGATTTTCACATTTTTATTTTTTATATTTAGTAATCTAACAGGAACCTTTCCATTTATTGGTTCTACAATCGCTCCTGCAATAAAGACTTTTGATTGTAATTCTTGATTTAGTATTACCATCGGTCTACTGCAATCAACTTCTACAAAAGTGATTACTTCTGTCCGTGGGGGGATTATAAAATTTTCTTCAAATAACGGTTTTCTAAGTGATAATGTGGACGTTTCGAAATTAATCTGCGCCCCAATTTTTTTCAAAAAGTTTGTTCCAATCAAACCTGTTATGTTTGACGGTAATTTCTCTATAACATGGAAAGTAATGGGATATTCATATCCATTGTATTCTATAAAAGTACTCACAGTACCCAGGGTGGTGGTGATTCCACTTAGACCACGCACATGTATAGTCTGTGATACATTGAGACAAGCGTATAATTTTTCCGTTAGGTGGCGTCTGTCTAATATACAGCACGACGCACCACTATCAACTACTAAATTAAAACTTTTACCATCTATTATGAAATTTGTTCGTAGCGCTCGTTCGCTATTTAAATTAGTCACGAAAAAATTCGCCAACATTCGCTTCCTCTTGCGGGGCTGCTGCTCTTTGCTGCTCCTCCGCTACATTTGCGATTCGCCTTTGGCCATTTTGAATACGATTGTTATCATTATTGTTATGATTATTACCTCGCTGGTTCTGGCCATTGCTATAATACTGCCTGTTTGGGACATTGTTATGGTAACCTCTACCGTTACCTCGCTGAGAATTTCCTCGATTTCCAGAGAAACCTGGCGGATTATTTCTGCCTCTATTTCTTTGGGAATATTGTGTATAATGGTGGCTACTAGACTGATAACCACCCCTTCCAGGGTAATATCCACGGCCTCCACGCCCACGGAAATTACCTTGGTATTGATACCCTTGCGTCCACAAGGCAGTTTCTGTCGAGGCCTGGGGCTGTACCTCCAGTGCATCGGAAATCGCCTTGTTCAGCGTAGTCCTTGCTTTCAGAAAGAAAACGGTTTGTGGATTTTTCAATCCTTCTATAAATGCCTGTACAGCTATTGGCTGTACAATATTGGCTGCGGCAGCTTCTGTGCAGAATGTCTTGTTAGACACATGCGCTGCTGCTAGTTTTGTGCTGAGCTTCTCGATTTCAGCTCCAAATTCGCTGATTGTTTTGTTTTGCTGTTTAATGCTCCTTATCTCGTTCTCAACCGCTCGAGGGGTGAGACGGACCATAAATTTAAGTTGCAATACTTCGTTAAGCTGCTGTAAATTTCCAACCTCATCAATGGAACCATGTGCGGCTCCTACCAATCTTGTTTTGATAAACTTTATAATTGCTGCTTCAGGAACATTCGGAGAATATTCCTTCAGCAGTTCTACGGTTTCTAAGAACAGAGGTAACCCTGCGGGTTCCCCATCATATTTTTCAATCATTTTCATCGCTAGTGCGATGTCAAGGGTAGCCATGGTGGCTTCCTCTTCTTCCTCACCTGTTTCGTCTATCTGAGGAAGGCTTTCAATAGAAATGTCACCCACTGGGGGTGTTCCCCTAAGCAGTACAACAGCTTCGTAAATATTATCTCTCAATTTAAGGTATCGCTTACTTAGTGAACATCTGACACTTTCACTAAGCGTGTCATTTTGTAATGACTTTTTCAAATCCTCTTTTAGTTTTAGTAATTTAGCAATTTTTTCATTCCTTGTCTTGCTTTTAAAGGTACTAAATTTTCTTATGTTGGAGTATAGTTTATTTAACTCGTCCTCTAATTCGAAAAATGTATCCATAACCAATTTAGGAATGCCATTTATATATACACTTTTTATTATCTAACATAGACTCTTATCCTGCATGCGAAAATAATCCTATCACTGCTACTTACGATTTTTTTTCTTTTTCCTTACACTTTTTGTTTTATTCTTCGCATTGCCTTCGTCGGTTGAAATATTTTATGTTTATCCTCTGCATGTTCTGTGCATCGCTTTCTATAATATATTCTGTGATACCTAAAATAATATTTGGTGCCAATAGTTTTTCGCAAATTCAAAATATTGTTAATATACTTCCCCTTTTATCCTTTCCTTTTTTGAGGGTTTCTCGTATTATGTTGCTCCTATTGTGTTCCATGTTAGTAATTCTTCGATCTCTTCCATCAATGCAACGCCTTCAGCTACCATTCTGCCATCCATATTCTGCTTCACGGCCGCTGCACTAGACATTCCAAACAGCATCTCCGCTATTTCTTTGTAAGCTTCCGCCTGTGCACTTGAAAAAAGACGGTTTGACCGTTCCTGTATCTCCTCGTGCATCTCTTTTAGTTTAATAATGCACATTGAGTACACTAAGTAGTCCTTTACGCAATACTCCATTGTATATTGCCTTTTTCTGGTTGTTATTTAATTTTCACACATCCAACTTTGCTACTGAAAGAGCTGCCTTCATGGCACGTTTCTTCGTTGATCTCTGGTGTTCTCTATAAATGATCACGAAGAGTTGCGCTAACACCGCAACAAGAATGATCCACAGCTTCAGTTCATGTGCATCATGTGCATCGGTGTGGCTGTCCAACGTATTCACTACATTTACCTGGGCGTTTTCTGCGTTTTGCACACCTCTTGACTGCGTTTTCCCCATATTTTTACACTGTTTTTAAGTTACTCAATTCAATTCCCATTCAATTTTCCAGGCTTACCCTGCACCAACACAAGTTTGCTCCGTCCATTCGGTATTATTTTCCCGTTTTGTGGTTGCTAATATTCTTCACACTTCAACTCAAAAAATCAACTCGCACCGGCCCGTGGTTTCGTTTTGTTCGCACTGAGGCACTTTTAATGTTCACACTTTTCGACGTAACTTTTCACTCATTTTTAAAGCGTTTTTTACTGGTATTTCAGCAGTATTTTACTGGTATATCTGCGGTATTTCACTGGTAGTTTCTTCTCGTACTGGCGAGGATCGCCATGAAAAGATTATTCTTTTCATTTCTTTTAATTTGGGACTGTTGTGATATATCATACTTATATCACACGGAGGTTCGCTCTAGAATGAATTTTATTTTCCTTAAACCTAAGCTATGGGCTGGATTGCTCCAGTGGCTACGTGACCTTTTTTGCTTTCCTAAGCAATATGCGTTCACCGCCCGGGTGGAGTGCTCGCGCATATTGCTGATCCTATGTTTTTCTAAACGATATGCATTCGTCGCCAGAGTGGCGTGATGGCGCATATCGCTGATCTTTCACTTTACGGTTTATATTACCGTCTATGCTCCTATTTTGGGTCCGTTGCCACTACAGACGGACCAATCGTACTGAAGCAATCCTGGAAGATGGCCCAGCTATACGCTGACCATTTCTGGAAGAAGTGGGTGACCGAGTACCTGCCTACCTTGACGCGCAGAACTAGATGGTTCCTACCCGTTAAACCCATCCAGGAAGGGGATTTGGTGGTGATCGTGGACTGCAACCTCCCAAGAAACTGTTGGCCACGAGGACGTGTTGTCGAGGCAGTCCAAGCCAAAGACGGACAAGTTCGCCGTGTGACCGTGCAGACAGCGAGTGGACTGTTACAGAGACCAGCGTCCAAGGTTGCGGTGCTAGACGTCGGTGCTATCGGTGGTAAGCCACTTGAAAAGTAGTGGCGTACCGGGGGGAGTGTCACATCTCTTTGTGATGCGACGCACCTTCCTTTTAAACATCTCCGATATATGTGTGCCACAGCCCTGTGAACTGGGCGCACCTTTATATTTCAACCGCCGATCTGTGCGTGACTCAACACAACCCTGAACTGTCATCCTACCAGTCGAGTGTAAGTAGAAGAAAAGTTGCAAGTCAGCAGTCAGTGAAATCATACGGTAGTGGAAGATAAAAGGCTATTTCAGTAAAGCAGTCAGTAAAGGCAAAGTGGAAGATTTCTAAAAGTTAAATTGAGTAGCTTAACACTAAATCCTGCAGTATCGGGTCAGTCAGTACAGTTTATTTATTAAAACTTAAAACTACATACATACAGAAGGTAAAATTAAAAACTGAAATCATGCAATAGCTTAACCTAAAATCTTATGTTATAGAAACTAAATTTAGTACGAAGATAGTACGGGCCGTTGTGTCTAGTACGGATAGAATAGCAGCAGAAGAAACTAAACGTGAGTACTTGCTCTATTTATGTAAAATCAATATTAATTTGCATTTATCCCCGAAGGGATTTTATAACTTCTGTCATCAAATATATTAGTTACAAAACCGGAAACTATTTCTATCTGTCCGATTGCTAGCGCAACATCTAGATTTATAATTTTGACAGTTCTATAATATACCATATAATATAATTTTAAAACTAGAACTTGCTGTCTCCAGCAGCAGTTTTAGTGCACGCTCATTCAGAACTACTCAAAATTTGAGTTCCGAGTACTCAAATTCAAAAATCTAGGCAAGCTGTCAAAAAATAAGTTTTGAGTTGAGTGAAATTATCTCATCTCTTGAGTAACCGTTAAGTTTTAAAGTTTTGGGTGAAAAAATTACTTTGAATAATTGACTAAAGTTGGGTGTCGACCAGAACTTAAAAAAAAGACCTTGCTGTGAAGAGGAAGGCGCGGGAACATTCAGGAAAATCAATCGTAAGTTTCGCCAAGTTTTATTTTTGCTCTAACCTAATTCCTTTTGATTTTTTTCAGATCCTGCCGTTACTAAGAGATTATAATCTGCATGCTATCTAGGAAGGGGGAATATTCAGGAAAAAAAGCTCCCGAAATATATGAACCGAGATCCAGACATCGTGTTAACGCCGGGCGGTACAGGTAAATAACATTTTAAATTACGTTGAATTTTCATATAGCTATATTCTAAATATGGAGTGCTTATTTCTCATATTTTGTTTTTGAGTAAAAAAGTACTCAAATGTTGACATGTTCAACTCGAACTCAAAACTGAGTAAGCGAGAAAAACTCTCCTTTTGACTATGTGCACTTTTTATGAAATTGTGTGGCCACTCACTTTTGAGTTATGTTGGATGAGCGTGTGGATAATGCATCCAAATTTATTTTCCCCCAATCTATCAGATCTATGTGTTTGTGATGAAAGCTTTGTATGTATTTAAAACACAGTTCTAAACATGTTTTAAAATCAGCAACAAATAGAACGGCGTCGTATAAGGGCATGTTCAGTACCGTTTTATTTTGTATAGGAGTTTCAAAGTAGAACTGGAACTGAAACATTCACATTCCCAGCAGAGCGTTTTGTTTTATAATTTCGAACAGTTTTGTTTCAAAATTTAAAACTGTTATACGACGCCGTTCTATTTGTTGATGATTTTAAAACACGTTTAGAACTGTGTTTTAATACATGCAAAGTTTTCAGCACAGACACTTAGACCCGATGGACTGGGGAAAAATAAATTTGAATGCAGTAACGCTGAAGGCATGCCGAGACATAAATTTTAAACTGAATAGAACACCCGCTAAAACTACTGCTGGGGGCAACAAGTTCTAGTTTTAAAAGTTTCTGTTTCATATTATAGAACTGTCAAAATTATGAATCTAAAACTGAAACACTCCTGAACATGCTCTAACAGTTTTAAATTTTAAAACAAAACTGTTCGAAATTATAAAACAAAACGCTCTGCTGGTGATGTGAATATTTCAGTTCCAGTTCTACTTTGAAACTCCTATACAAAATAAGGGCATGTTCAGGAGTGTTCCAGTTTTAGATTCATTATTTTGACAATTCTATAATATAAAACTGAAAATTTTTAAAACTGCAACTTGCTGTCCCCAGCAGCAGTTTTAGCGGGTGTTCTATTCAGTTTAAAATCCATGTCTCGCTATGCCTTCAGCGTTACTGCATTCAAATTTATTTTTCCCCAGTCTATCGGGTCTAAGTGTCTGTGCTGAAAACTTTGCATGTATTTAAAACACAGTTCTAAACGTGTTTTAAAATCAGCAACAAATAGAACGGAGTCGTATAACAGTTTTAAATTTTGAAACAAAACTGTTCGAAATTATAAAACAAAACGCTCTGCTGGGGATGTGAATGTTTCAGTTCCAGTTCTACTTTGAAACTCCTATACAAAATAAAACGCTCCTGAATATGCCCTAAAACGCTCCTGAACATGCCCTTAGAACTGAGTTTTAAATTCACGGACACTTAGACCCGACAAACTGGGGAAAAATAAATTGGAATGCAGTAACGCTGAAAGCATGGCGAGACATGAATTTTAATCTTAGTAGAACACCCGCTAAAACTGCTGCTGTGTTTAAAATTTTCAGTTTTATATTATAGAACCAAAAACAAATTATTTGTATTTGATAGAACTCTCAAAATTTTGAATCTAGAACTGAAACACTCCTGAACATGCCCTAAGAACAGTTAATTTAAAAATCGTCCAATGAAGCACGTTCGTTGGACCAACGTAGAACGGCGTGCAAATAACCGATCATCAGACGTCCTTCGTTGGAACCGTGTTGTACGATTTTGAAACAATTTGTTGGACGTCTAAGTGGGATAAAAGGCGCGTTTCCAATGAAGCGTAAAATATAATCGTTTTGACAACAGCGCCGCCCTATATGTCGTTTTGCAATGGACAGCGTATTTTGCGTCAGAGATAATCAGAGATGCCAGGTACTTTTTTCAAATGTCTGCAATAATAATTTTAAAGGTCTGGGAAGAACAAAAATGTCAGGAAAGCTAGTGTAACCAAAAGCCTTTATACTCAAAAATCTGTAAATATCTACAACCAAACTAAAAAATCTGCAAATATCTGCCCAAACTAAAAAATCTTCAAATATCTTCGTCATCGAAAAAATCTGCAGCTTAACTTAAAAGTCTGCCAATTTGCAGACTTGTCTGCAAATCTGGCATCTCTGGAGATAATTATCTTGATAACGGCGAGATATCGTTAAACGGACAATTATTTTGACACTGACATAAGAAACTGCATTAAATTCATTTTCGATTGGTGTCGTAAAGAGCATTTCGAGAGATTTTCTTCAATTTCGAACGGAACATTGCATTATTTTGCGGTAAGCGAGCATAAATTATAAAAAATAAATGTTCGGCAGAACACTTTTTTGTATGGGTTATTCTGGTACTGGGATTTTACTTCATAACCAGATGAGGAAATCAATACGCAAAGAAAATGCTGAAAAAAGCCCTCCATCTTGAAAATGAAGTTTTTTTTTCAAGTGATTTCCGCAAGTTAGATCAATAGTTGACTGGGAATTTTTCTTGCAGGTTATTAATAGAACGCAATTAATAGTAACAATGCCAAACATTAAGCTGCAATCATCGGACGGAGAGGTATTCGATACCGATGTCCAAATCGCTAAATGTTCCGGTACCATCAAAACCATGGTGGAGGACCTTGGAATGGACGAGGGCGAGGACGAGTTGGTTCCACTGCCTAACGTAAACTCGGCTATTTTGCGAAAAGTACTACAGTGGGCTACCTATCACAAGGACGATCCCGCCCCAGCCGAAGACGATGAGAACAAAGAAAAGCGAACGGACGACATTAGCTCATGGGATGCGGATTTTCTCAAGGTAGACCAGGGTACATTGTTCGAGTTGATCCTGGCTGCGAACTATCTCGATATCAAAGGACTTCTGGATGTCACATGTAAAACAGTTGCTAACATGATCAAAGGAAAAACGCCCGAGGAAATTCGAAAGACGTTCAATATTAAAAACGATTTTACACCGGCCGAAGAAGAACAGGTGCGGAAGGAGAACGAGTGGTGCGAGGAAAAGTAATGTCATGGCACACATTTCCTACATACTGTATATGATTGCTTTATTTGACACGTAACGCTTCTGTCTGTTTTATTGAAAATGGAAATGATTGTAAAATCAGAATTTGAATCCAAACATTTCCTTTTATGAATAAAATCGAAATCACTGCACACTTGAATTCGACAATGCAGTTACTCGGAAAATATCTTTAAATAAATATTAGATGTAAGCACCAAGCGTTGCGATAAATTTATTAAATCTATTCTGTCGTTATTTAGAATGCAAACCATTTTCGACTAAAAATATGCGTAATGGATTGAACCATCTGATACGTTCAACAATTTTTATTTCGCTTTTTTCATCTGCCGGTACATCTCAATTACATTCTGCTGTTCTCGTTCCAGTTTCACTCGAGTGACCATTGGAAGGTTTTTGCGTTTTCCTTTTAGATCTACCTTCTGTTCTTGCTTTTTGGAAGATTTTTTCCTGGACGTTATTTCCTCCTGGACCTCTTCATTCTGTTCAACTGGATTGAATAATGTGTGAAGTAGAAGACCTTTATGCCCCGGCTAAAAAGGATCGAAAATTATTATCAAGCGCACCAAGATACTTATTCAACATCACAACGGATTGTTGTTTCGATCGAAAGCGATTTGTATTTTCAATAACGACATCGAGCCGCTTTAGATGAAACGAATCAATCCGTTGTAATGCTGAAAAAGACCAATATCGTGAATATACCCTAGCAGCTCCATTTAACTTGTCTGCATGTCGTGGTTTGGTATTCAGTGTTGGTGGGCCATGTACAACCTCTCCAAATTGAACTGTATCCTGTTGGTACTCCTCGAGCAACTTATCCTCCTCTTTACGCTTCTTGTCCTCAATCTTCTGTTTCTTGATAGCTCTTTTTTCGGCCAAACTTAATTTCTTCACTTCCACCTTACGTTTCTGCTTTTTCCGGTACCCTTTAGCTTCCTCTGCTTTCCGCTTCAGAAGCTCATCTATTTCATGAGTTTTCTTCTTTTTCAGCTTAACAGCTCCCGTATCCTCATTTCGCTCTACCTCTACATTGTACTTGCTAGAAAACCGGGCCTCAAGAACGTGATCTCGTTGCACCGCGCTGGCTCGCTCTAGGAACGCTTCCTCCGATTCTTTCGGGTGTTGCTGCACTACTGAACTGCCCACTCGGAGGGTGCTGCGTTTCTTAATTCTTCGCTGCAGCTGCTGCTTACGTCCAAGCGGAGTGGCATTTTTGGTTTGTGCTTTCAGTTTAACGAACTGTTTGAATCGGTTGGACACTTCCTGGACATCTCGTTCCTTTGGTGGATTGTTGATTTTGTCTTTAATTCTGCGGAAGGTTCGAAATGGGATAGGCTGATTTCGTAGGAGGGAAACACGTGCAAATACAATACTTACGCGGCTTCTCGTTCGGCTAGCTTTTTCAGGGGATCACGAACACCATGCCGTTTTGGAACGGGAATTTTTCGGCGCTTGTTGGGGCCAAACACTGCCATTACGTATGTTCGCAAATGAAAGAATCTACGAGAAAAGGGCTAAAACTATGGATAGTTCAGTTACTGTTTTTGTTTCAATTTACGTCGAAATGTTATTTATGATTTATGCAGCATAAATTATGCTTGCTGTCACGCTGTTTACGTCAACTGGCTGTCATGCTGTTTCCCAGTTAAGCTCAGCCGGAAATGAACTGGAATTCTGGTTGGTTCCAGTTCGTATTCCGGCTCCAGTGACACAACCGATTCTAGTTACACGCTCGTAAAAAGTTACTCAAAAATGAGTTTAATCCCACCCATTTCCAGATAAAGTGGAACAACCCTTAAATTGAGTAATTCCGGAGTTACTCAAATTTGAGTAAGCCAGCCTGAACCAAAAACTGAGTAATTATTACTCGGTTTTTGAGTACAATATTATCTACACTAAACCCAAAAGTGCTTCACTAGTACTCAGATTTTGAGTTCAACATTGCTCAAATTTTGAGTTCAGTACAAATTTAACAAAACCAAAAATTAAGTAATTATTACGCAGACTTTGAGTTGAACATTACTCAAATTTTGGGTTCAGTAGAACTTCAACAAAACCAAAAATTGATCGATTTTTACTCATATTATGAGCAGAAGCTTACCCAATTTTTGAGTAGACAACAAAGCCAGTTGTAATTCCTCAGTTTTTGGGTAGAATATTACCCAATTTATGAGTGCAATATTTCATTAAAACCCAGTAAAGTTCAGCCGGAAATGAGCCGGAATTCCAGCTGTTTCCAGTCAGTATTCCGGCTCCAGTGACACAACCGATTCTAGTTAGAATAGGTTGTGTCACTGGAGCCAGCCGGAATTCCGGCTCATTTCTGACTGAACTTTACTGAGAAACATCCGGATTATGACTTGCAATTCTGAATGGTTTCTGTAAGAAGAAATGCAACAACCGATTCCTATTTAAATTGGTTCATGATCGATTAGGCAATCCATTAGACGTTTGTTTGACAATTCAGCGGTGGGTTCTGTCAACAGAACTACTCCTGCGAACAGAAAAACTCGTCGGACAAACATCTTTCGTTAGTCCGCTTCGTTTGATGTTGGATCGAATCAGCGATATTGTTGGACGTCGCACCCCTCGGAGTAACGTCAGAAGAAGTAAACAAGGAATAATCAGCTGATCAGAAACGTCTCATGGATTGCCTAATTGTTGCATTTGAACTGGAACTAAACCGGTTTACATCCAGTGAAGAAATTGGCCGTCAAAATTTTGTTTTGGATACAACACAATGCAGTCTTTCTTTTCTTATGGAATATTTTTACAATAATAATTAAAGAAACTTCTGTTTATTAAATTTTATGGTTTTTAGTAAGTATTGTATAAAAAAGTTGTCCTTTTATTTGTTGTCAATACGTGCGCGGGAAACTTCAATAAAAGTTTGGACGAGTCTATTCACAGTTGTCCTCTGACTGTGCGGAATTATATTATATATGGCACATTCCAGAAAGTCCCAAAACATTCTAAAATTAGGTGGCACCTCCACTCCGAGAACTGCGTGGCATTTGAATAAAATTTCCACTGCATGAATAGAATTGTTAGTCTCGAATATAACTTTTTTCTTACAAATGACGGCATAATTTCCTCTTTTCATCGGGCTTGCTACGCACACCATGTGTAGTTTGGAATCAGTTGCGGGGGATGCCACGTATGTATCTAAGCACTCCTAATGATGATATAAAATCATTACATCTAACCTTATGTATATTATATTGCATTTACCCCAATCCAACGAATTAAAATTGAAGCCGAATGTTCTTCGCCTACAGTTGGACAGCCTACCAGCGTTCTTTTTTGTCCGCGAATTGGCATATGAGAAATTATTCTCAAGCATCCTCGAATGTGATCTGTGAATAGTTTTACAAATTTAAAATTTTATGACAGACCTTTGGGCTAAATTAAAAAAAATTATATCTCACCATCTTCTACTCTAGAGAATCTGGACGGTGAATAAGATAGACACTGAGAGAAGACATCCTCGATTTTGAGACCTTCTGTTCTGTTAGGATACAATCTCTCAAACATTTGACGAATCTAGAAAAAGTGATATGATATAAATATTCATATGTTCCGTGAATACCATAAAGTGAAATAGTAAATAATAAAAAATAAACATGTTACCACCAATCCTTCATATGAACACAGGTGTGGAAACATATCCAAGATATCATTAACGGGTTTCTTTTCTTTTAATAACAGTTTGAGGACTGGAAAGCATCGGTCCATTTCATCACAAATATGTTCTGCTACTGATGCCGATGCAAGCATTACTCGGAGCAATTGAGCCCGCTCTACAAGTTCAGTTGAAACGGACTCTTCTACAGGCATAGTTCCTCGATTATATTTATGTTTTTCTGCAGGTAGCTGTTTGATGACATTCCGGATGCGATGAAATATCATGCCAGTATGAGCACCCTTTTCCTTGCCTCCGTTGCGCCAAAAGAAAAATGACTAGCATGAAAATAATTATAATTATATTAGAGAAATTAAATAAGCATAGAATAACAAACCTCATCAGGAGCAGTTGGTGTGACTCGCGTATTACTAAGTTGTGTACGATTTGAACAGCTGCCGCATGCTGTTGATCAACAGAAGGATACCTGCGCATTTAGAGATCATTGGTTCGTTACTCCGAAAAAGACCAAAAAGATTCCGTGAAAGATTAAGTTCTAAATTTCTTAAAAAAAATCTAAATGGTGAAAGTATGAACGGTATTTGATTCGTAATTCTTTGCATGCTGGGACACATCTATTATTTTCTGAAGAAAATCGATCAGTTTATTACTGTTTTAAAAGTCTGTAAATGTCTGGACCAGGCATACGCAGAACTTTTTTTTAATCACCGATATCATACTTTTTGATCTGCCTCTCGTTTCTTCTGCTGCAAATTTTGTGCATTGGACGTATTCGGTCTATCCACTCATTGAATATTTACTAGAAGTATATGCTAGAAAATGCATGAAAATTCTCGACAAACATATGATTACGGCCTAAAAGCCAACTGTCAAAATCCACTTTGAATGGAAATTCCGGACAAACCGTTACACGCCAATCACAGATGTTGGTAGTAAACGAAAGAGAAAAGTTTTCTCTTTCATAAACTGTTGTGAGCTGTGTTCGACTAGTAACGGTTTGTCTGGAATTTCCATTCAAAGTGGATTTTGACGGTTGGCTTTTAGGCCGTAATCATATGTTCGTCGAGAATTACAGCAAAAGAGACGGGAATGAAAGTATGCTAATTCTGCATATTTTTGTTTCTCAGTGCAGCAAATCTGTCCACAGTCTGTAAATCTGGCATCGCTGTTGCTCGATTCAACGACATTGCGGCTTAGTTAGACCCTTTGGTCGATTTACGATTGAACTGTATATGTAAACAAATAAACACGCTCGCTATAAACAGAAATTGTATTATACCTTTAAATTCTGTTGGTTTAAATGTTTAAGTTATTATAATTCGTCGTCGTCGGTCGTCTTTATAATTTTGTGCCGGAACATGACGAATTACGCTTTCTAAGTACCACCGTCAAAGACGCATGTACGTTCTTATGCCGAAGTTTATAAATCGAACCAGATTGAAGATGTGAAAAGAATGGTCAATATTGAAATCAGGATGCGAAGAACTGATAACTATGTGGTTTCCTCTAGCAGTTTGTACTGTGTTTCATACATTTCTTTACATTTATAATCAGAAGTGAAGTTGTTTGGCCGTGCTTCATTACTATGCATGCTTCATAGTTTCATAGGCTCAATGAAGTAATAATGCATGATACTGATTGACTACGATGTTTTTTGAAATAGAAGCTTCACAACGAAAGGCATTGCTTTTCTCTGCTCATAGACAGTGTTAGATCACCTGCATATTTGCTCGAAGGACTACTAAGGGCCGATTTCTTCATTCTCGCTTAACGTCTTAACCAGGTTTAAACGTACTGGTGAACCCGGTTTAAAATTTAAGCGAGGATAAAGAAATTGGCCGTAAGCCCTATAAATATGTATAGGCATTGCGCATTTCGCCGCAAGGTTGCTCTAGCGGAGAGACTCGTGCGGTTCAATGTAAACAATTCATTCTATCACACTTTAAGGAGTGTTCATAGTTTGATGCACTAGTAGAGTAACAAATAAAACTTTCTACTTGCCTTTGACCGTCCATTATTTGAGTCTCCATTTGCTTGCATGCGACTCGTGTAAGATGATTTAAACCGTCCTTATCTGGTACGATCCCTTGATCCAAAATTGGATACAAAATTTTCATTCGGAATTTTGCGTCATCTTCGAATGTCGAACGGTTAATCTGAAAACGTTAAATATGTATAGTACGACAAGCGCTTACAGTAATTATAGTAGTATAGTTTACCAAATTTTGAACATTAGTGGAAGTCTCATCAATTTTATCTTTGGTCGGATTAGCTTCAGAACTATAGTTTTTTATTATGTTAAGAATTGTTAGACGGGATCCTTTTTCGATTATCCCCATTTCAACTAGGTCGGCATCGTTGAGCAGAACTAGGTTCTGATCGTTTATTTTTTGGGCTGAAAAGAGCGAATAAGTATATATAAAGGTTTAAAGTGACATCTCAAGTTGTTTGCACTACCTTCTTGATTGTTGTTTATTTTATTATAAATTTATTTCCAAGTTTATTTCCCTACTAACTATCTACATATTTCAAACTTATATAGTAGTTTTCTTCTGAATCTCCGTATATACTCCATAAGTTGTATGTTTTTTTCGTTTGCAAGTTCTTGTGTGATATGCGAATAACTTGACTGTCAGTTTTGAGTTTGTAACTGTTGTATTGTAAACAATATTCGCATTCGAGATGCTGTATTAGGCAAACAATTTGATTATCCGATTGCAATATATCTATTATCAAACCATAGGACATTTCGTTGCATACTTGGTATTTCGCTATCAGTCCCGGCCGAAAGCTTGTGTTATTTATTTTCATATGGTTTATATATTTGATTGAATCTGGTAGATCCCGGATCAGGAGTAAATTACTTAGAGATTTTTTGTGTATGTGCTTTGACGAAACGATATCTACCGTACCAATTTCGTATGAATGGTCAAGAATAGTGGTTATCTGTGCTAGATTCAGGCGCTTAGCAAAGCTGTTTGTTAAATTGATGAAATTGTTGCATGTCTTCGCTTGAGATTTCGACTCCTTGAATTTCGCTTCGAAGCGTAAGCAACTATGATTAACAACTGGCCCATCCTGACGAATTATGTAGGGATAATGAGAGATGTGATGGAATTTATTGGTAGGGTTGATGGCAGGGAAGCAGGATTTGAACAACTTGTAAAAACATTCGATTTCGTTTTCCAGATCGTTAATCTGATTCAATGTTAGCTTATTGGAGAAACTATAATAAGTTATTTTCATGAGAGCTCTAAGCAATGATGATAAATTTGAATTAAATCCGAGAATCTGGTTGAACATAAAAGGGAATGCTCGAAGAAGAAGCCAACATTGCGAAGCTGACTGAGGAATAGCATGTCCACGTGCTTTTAACTTCTCGCAAGTAAAATTAGCGGTAGGTTTATCAGCCGATTCAGTTATACCGTATTCGTAATGCTGTATAATTTGGTTGACTTGACTAATCGTTATCACTTTATGGATATTTACAGCTTCGTTCAAAACACATTTGATTACGACCATGACGACGCCTTCCAAAAGATCATGCATTGGATCAAACGTGTTATTTTCCGCTATGTTGAAATATTTAACTTCATTCAGTGCTGATTTTCGAATGATTCCGCATTGTGAAGGTGTTTTAGTTCCGCTTTGAAGAGCATTTAAATCACCTTGTATGCTTTCTTCAGTGCGATGAGGGAAGGTATCACCAATGTTTCCACAATGAAGTGCAGTACGCGTCGCATAGCACATTCTACAGAATAGACTTGATTGGGGCCCCATTAACTCGAAAATTTCATGAATTGCCAGCGTGTCCCCCAAAACATGCACTAGAACTGCCCTCATCGTAAACTTTTCACTCCCATATTGTACTACAACACCATCATCTGATTCAAGCTCACGCAAATCTTGAATCAGCGGTTTCATAACGTTATTGTAGCCATATTTTTTTACATCTCTTGAGCGAACTGTAAGCGTTAGATATATCCTGTTGGAGGATGAATTAATTGCGGGGTGGAGATTCTCAATTTTAACACTGAAATTGGTAAGTTTTTTTTTTGATTTGCGTGATCCCAAAGGGTTCAGATATTCGACATCGTCCAGATGAAGCGAGAGTCGTAATGCATCGGGAAACCGTGTCAGGAACGGGTGCGTTTTGAAACGTTGACCATCTTTGAAACCGCACAAGATATCGTCATTCACTGCTTCTTCTGCTATCATCTTGCGAGCTCCGGGATTCTTCATAACCAGTGCTAAAATGCTGGTTAGTGGAATATAGTGAGCAACGTCTTTCACTATTTGTACACTTTTTCTTTTGCCTAGTTTGGTAATCGCAGGGACAGTTTTAGTGATTCTAGTTCTTCCCAAGACTTCTTCCCTAGGGTTTGGCACAGCACAACCCGCAACTCCAGACAAATATGCTAGGTTGTCTTTTGGAGAAGCTACGTCTGCAAAAATTCCATCCAAAGATGCGTCGTTTATAAATTTCAAAGCGTCGGTATCGTTTAATGGGATCGACTTCGATTTCAAAAATTCTCTGAATAGATTCAACATGTAACACTCGTAATCTTCTATAAGATTCGAGGTAACCTGTAAGAACTTTTTGATTTTTGTCTCGGGAAGAGATACATCTTTTCGCAAATCTGTGGCGAATTTACTAATTTTCTTAGTAATTTCATCCAACGACGGCGCCGTTTTAAAGAATATGGTATTCGTTATTCTCAACAGATAATCATCATCTACGAGCATATTTTCCGGATGATTATTTTGAATTTGTTCAACAGCGTCATGGTCGTATGAAATATTTGTAGAATTTTCTGTAATTAGTGGATGAACACTCTCTATGTGCCGTTTCAAGCTCTTAAA
>NW_026683754.1:23390-25000 GCF_030247195.1 Topomyia yanbarensis | reverse complement strand
TTGAAAATGAAATTCAATAGCAACCTATGGGAATATTATACCTTTCATTTGAATCTTAGTTTGTAAAAATCGGTTCAGCCATCTCCAAGAAACCGATGTGGACATTTTGTTAACAAATCCGCACATACACACATACATACATACATACATACATACATACATACATACATACATACATACATACATACATACATACATACATACATACATACATACATACATACATACATACATACATACATACATACATACATACATACATACATACATACATACATACATACATACATACATACATACATACATACATACATACATACATACATACATACATACATACATACATACATACATACATACATACATACATACATACATACATACATACATACATACATACATACATACATACATACATACATACATACATACATACATACATACATACATACATACATACATACATACATACATACATACATACATACATACATACATACATACATACATACATACATACATACATACATACATACATACATACATACATACATACATACATACATACATACATACATACATACATACATACATACATACATACATACATACATACATACATACATACATACATACATACATACATACATACATACATACATACATACATACATACATACATACATACATACACATATACATACACACAGATATTTTGCGATCTCGGCGAACTGAGTCGAATGTTATGAGACTCGGCCCTCCGGGCCTCGCACAGTGGTCCCAAAGAGCAAAAAAGGGGGTTTTTTAGATTGCGTCAAAACGGTTGACTTTAGCAATATGGTGTCTTTGAGAAAGTTTCTTGGAGTAGAACTCCCCTTCTTTCTGTCTTATCAGATTAATGATTAATCTCCCTAATAGTGAGTTACGGAATTTATTTTCTCCAATAATTCAGATAGACAAATACTTACTTCAGCAAAGTTGTAGAGAAACTCGTTGCAAACATTTTACCCGAAGACTTCAACTCTCTATCTTTTAAGGTTTTTGAGATATGAGACATTATTTGTAAAAGGCCCCTTAAAAACAGTTTTTTCATCATAAGTTTTCTTCTAGATTTTTTCCATTATATAAATGTTCTAGAACATTGTTTGGACTATTAAACTGCATTACTTTGCCGAAGACGGAAACTTGCTATCGCTAGTATGTGTGGAGATATTCACGTTTTTTTTTATTGAAAATAGCTCTTTTTCCAATGCCGATAACTTTTAAACGGGCAAAAATGGGCAAACCACTTTGTAAACAAATTAAAGTGCAAGAAAAGCACAACAAATGCAGGAAAAATCAGATCTCCCAAAGGCGGCCCTCTATGGAAATACTAGAGCCTAAGTTTGTCCATACTAGAGCTGTTCCGGCATTAAATACATCACCATATATTACTGTTAGTTTTTTTATTTCGATTATAGAGGTTTTAACCTTAAGGTCATTCGCCTCTTCGGGTTAGAAAAATCTCTTATGAAAAATTTCTAACCCTATGTGCGGGGTCGGGACTCGAACCCAGGTGCGCTGCGTACAAGGCAATCCATTTACCAACTACGCCACACCCATCCCCTACT
>NW_026683754.1:0-22890 GCF_030247195.1 Topomyia yanbarensis | reverse complement strand
ATCAGCAAATATCAAGAAATTTTCCTTAACATGCCCCACATACTTTATCTCACCCATGTTCGCTATCAGAATCGGGTGGGGAAAGTCATGTAGAGCATAGTGAGATCACGCCACATGCCGCGCAGAATAAGGGGGATATTCATAAATTATTTACATTGACTCAAGTGTAATTCACCACTTGGATGGCCTAATTGATCCCTAGGGGAAGCCTCAGTTTAAAACTGCTGCCTTAAAACCTTTCGTCTTAAATGATTTTATTTGACCAACTCAGGTATTATAAGAAAGTACTGTCTATTCTGCTTTTAAATCACGTGATAATATGCACGTATAAGAATTCTCTTGTATTAAGTATAGGTATCAATTGCTGTAGTTTATTTAAGGGTTTCGCACGTTACAGCAATTGTAACGGGTCTTGTCATATACTCTATATCCTCTAGTACACTTTTGGTGTATTTGCTCGCAATCAGGAAAAATCGTCTGGTATTTCGAACGCCGGTCCATCTGGACATTCGACTAGTGCTTATCAAAATTTATTTCCTTTTCAAATGATTGACTAAATGTACGCTCGTTTTTTATGATTACAATACGTACCGCTGTATTGTTGAACTCACAAAATTTAATTTTTTTAATATCAGATTATTCTACAAATGCACATTATTCAGATCTCTAAATCACGCATTCATTACACAGAAGTTTTATTCTGCCATGAAAGGCTTCGAATTATTGGCATTTTAATTCGTCTGTCTCGTTACGTGATTTTCGCGGCGAGTTAGGTTACTGTCGATTTAAAAAAACATCCGTAACATTAGCCGCTAATATTTCGTATAAACAGTTTTATGTTAATATTTGGAAAACTAAGCAGAGGTTGAGATAAGGTCTGTATGAAGATAAAGTTATTATTAGACCAAAAATCTGACAGCTCCTCCATAATGCAATTACAGTTAAAATATTTTTTCATGTTTAGGCTTTTGTTACCAAAAAAGGGGAAACGATTTTTTTCTAATTTCATTTTTAACATAAATATAAGTTTTTTTGAAAAATGTCAATTATATTCAAAAAGAAGTATTGATTCCCTGCCCTCATTTTTGAATATTTAAAAAATTGCTGTCAAAACGGTGGTTTGATTGCCTGTGGAAAATACAAAGTCTTTTAGATTTTTGACGTAATTGGATTACTTCTCGCGTGTTTTTTGAAAAGAGCCAATAAACATACTGTAAACATTCACTTTCAGGGGAAATTCCGGACAAATCAAATAATCGCAGCTTATAAATCACAGCAGTAGACGAAAGAGAAAACTTTTCTCTTTTATAAAATGTTAACATCCATTCTCGGCGAGCTACGGTTTGTCTGGAATATTCTCTCAAACTGAATGTTGACAGTATGACGGCGCCGGTGGTTGAGTGGTAAGCGCGACCGCCACTCATTCCAGTTGGCCTGGGTTCAATTCTCCAGCCCCCGAGGTCGTTGAGATTTTTCTGAGGTGAAAAAATCTGTGGCCGCGTCTTCCTTCGGAAGAGAACTAAAGCCGTTGGTCCTCGGTCCATGAAAATTGGTGGATCGATATCTCGTCCAGATAAAGATAGTGGAGTCGCCTCTGTGGCGTCGGTAAAGAAGAAGTAGAACCCAACTTCTATATTTACTAACAAATATCCTCCTCCCGTGAAACTTGTGGAGTGCGCAGTAGTATATACGGCCTCTAGCAAAAAAGCAAGTATCGGACTAACAATTCCTTCCCTTTCCTTCCGCGATCTACGCTCGGGCCAGAAACACTTTAGGATTACCAGGAAGTTGCACATTGAAAGATGTTTCGCCAATCCCAAGCATAATTATCCACTCACTCCCTGCGCAACTTCAGCTAGTCCCGATCGATAACGGAGTAGCAGCCAGGGGTGGTGGTCGCACAAGCTTGAGCTCAAACTGAATTTGAACTGTTTGCAAAAAACACGCGAGACTTTATATATTTTATGGTAACATTCAGTGTGTGTCCAAAAAACTTTTTCAACTTTTCGATCTGTTAAATTTGTTTTCCATTACTTCACAATACAAAATTTATCATGTTGATAGCAAAATTTTGAGGGATATTTTCCATTACTTAACAATACAAAATTTATCATGTTGATAGCAAAATTTTGAGGGATATTGTTAAATTTAAAAAAGTTTATGGAAAAATGTTTTTTTTTTGGTAAAAAAGTTGAAAATTTTTTATTTACATTTTCATCTCTACGGTCTTAGTCATCTTGAGGTCATGCAAAAAGCATCGAAAAGTTTTACTAATGAAAAGCATTAACATTTTTTGGTTTCGTCATTTATCTTGTTTATTATTAAAGGTTACATATATATGATATATAAACAATTTGGCGCGATATTTGAAATATAGGAAAAATTACCATTATTTTCGAAGCCTTGTCCATATGTATTTTTACTAATTCAGGAAATGGTGTACACCGGTAAGCTTTCTCATCTAATGAATGCTTGTTCGGTTCAGATTAATTTTAAATCTAAGGTAAAAGAAAGAAGTGACAAATAGGTGGGCGGAGGGGGCGCAAGCTAACATTCATTGCAAAAATGCTATCTCGGTTGTTACGCTTCAGATAAGAATACGACTCGTATGATAAGACATAAAAGGCACCTTTTCAAAGTGATAACATGTTATTTTTTATCAATGAGTTTCCCTGGCTGTATACTGAAGCTCATTTAATGATATTATGAAACTGGAAATTGAAATCCGCGTACAATTTTCAAACAACATCGAATGTTATTTCTTTATCATTTCATTAATGAAATAGGTGGAGCCAATTCTGTCGTTATATTTTCGAGTGTCACCCATTAATGTTTATGAAAAAGTAATTGCTGCCAAGATAAGAAAATAAAACCAAATCATTTAGGCAGCATGATAATCCCGTGGGTATTTTAATCTACTTTTGTCTTGTTAATTCACTAATCTAACTCACTAGTAAAATCATCAAAACAGCTAAGAATAACGGTTTTCTATTTGAAGCTTGCAAGAAAAGAATAATTTACGGACACCCTGAGGCTAACAAGAAAAATAGAGTTATTTGTTATCAGGAGTTATTGCTCCACTGCGCGGTGATCAGTTAATTGATTACTCAAATGAGAAAAACTTCATATTGTAACAAAGTTTTATTATTCTAATCAAAAAGGGTGTATTCAGAACCGATTTAAAGATTTGTTTTCTTCAATTTGACCAGTTTAGCGATTCTAAATAAATTTTTCCTTAAATTAAAATCGAAAATAATTATTAAATATTCTGAAAGTACATTCTTTTGAAAATATCTTTGCAAAATTTCATCCATGACGGAGCACTAGATTTTAAATTACCGCCGTTTGCGACACGTTAGTTCTTCTACGCATGAAGTTAATACAAAACTTTAAACTTAATTATCTCGGAATGAAATATTTGCAAAATTACCGTTGCGGTAAACGTTTTTTTTGATTTGTTCGTATTTACATTCTCGTGTACTTGAACGGTTTCTTTTTCATCAAAAATTTTTGGATTCCTTTCCAATGAATTTTTGTTTAAATTTTTAACACCAAGAAACTCAATTTTTTGGCCAACGAGTTTTTTTGAAAGAAAAAAATTTTTATTGGGAAACCGGATCGGCTCAAGTACACCATAATGAATTGTGGTGTACTTGAACGGATCGTTCGAGTACACCGCAATTCATTGTTCTTCAATAATCTTTTCAGTTCTTGGATTTCAGTTGAGCGGTTCTCCTTGGAGAGCGTTCACCGCAAACCTCTGCGGGCCATCAGTCCGACAACATTGAATATTTTGTTAAATTCAACTTGTTTTTTATATCTTCGATTGTGCTACCAACGAACTGTCTTTCGCTTTTTCAAATAAAATTTGCATAAAATATTTTTATAAAACCACTCACTTTTTCGTCACAACTTTGTATATAATCCCTTAATGAAGCTCGAATGCGATTTACGCAAAAGATTAATCCCTGCTTTTTATGTAAAAATGTATCAAATAAAAATGGTTTGTCATCCTCCCGCTCCAAGGTTTTCGATCTATTTCTTCCTGTTTACATACTAGGTACAAGGAATATTATAAGTAACCGCTACATGTGCATGCCAGATTATTCGTCTGACTGGCTTAGTGACGACTGGGACTCACTGACCAAGTGGGATCGAGAAGACAGTTCGAGCAACCGTTGGTTGTCTTTATTGGAGTTTTTGTTTTTGGTTTGGCAGTTAAGCCATTTCTAGTTCCAGTACCTTCTGCTACGAATACAAAGATTATAAGAATCGAAGTAGGGCTATTTTGAATTCGAAATAATTTCAAAACTGTGCAATATTGTAAGTCGTTTTCATCAATAACTTGTATTTTCAAGATAGTACCTACCAACTTTGTAGAAAATGTCGGTATAATAAAAAGGAAAACTTGTAATGAAATAAGTTATTTTCGAGAGTCGGACATTCAATTCAGCGCTGCTGAATATGCCCTTAAAATTTGATTCATATAAAATATTGATTGCAATTCTGTGATAACAATAGAAACTAATCGGTGCTTTCTCTTAATCAGATGACATTACTTTTAGGTTGAGTATCGCTATAGATTAGCTTCGCATTTTTTTTGTAAACACATCAAAACTGAAACTGTGCACACAGCAAGGAAACGGGTGCAAGTTTTACTGGCACCCGAATAATCATTCACAGTTTAACTGTGTACGGGTTAATGCCACCACTGCCGAAAATCCATAGCATCTACTGCTTATTGTACCGTCCGGATGCTACAGCCATGATGCTGTTCGTTTGGAACGCGAACAACGAATGATTCTTTTGGTTTTAATCTTAAGGCCATTCGCCTTTTTGTCGGGTTAGAGAAATCTGTTTTGGAAAAATCTCCAACCCTATATGCGGAGTTGGGAATAGAACCCAGGTGAGCTGCGTACAAGGCAATCGATTTAGCAACTATGCCCGTCCCCTACGAATAATTTAAACGGGCACGCGACACTTCAATATATTACTCCCTACCTATTTGACTGAGCTACTTAAGTGCCTTAGTCCTATTGATGGCTCTGCCAGAAATACTTAATGGATAGAAAAGTTCAGTTTCGGGTGAATTTTTTAGATTTACCAATGTTAAATAGACTACTTTTATGGCACAGATATTAAATTATTGCCAATATTCAAGTTAGGCGATTCTGAATCGGTAGATAGAATAATTAAAATCCATCTATTAATAATGGAGTTATTAGCGAGCAAACATTACATAGTTTTGTTACATAGGAGATATTTTAGAATGACACCTAGCCTCAGTTGAGGGGAGATATTTTTAATGTCAAAAAGTTTCTTATGGCCTAATGTACCATAGCTTGGCCAGTAAGGCCAACTTTCTACCATTATCTTCATTGTTCAAAGAATGCATTATTATCGCTAACGAGTTGATCTCGATTATTGCAAATGTCGGACGGTTCTACCATATAAAAACTCGCGCTGATAGGTGTTCAATGTTCATGTTGTCTGTAATCATACAAGTTGGAATTACTTTCTAGTTACTCCAAAATGAAAGATCTCAGTTATTTTGACTCAATTCTCAGGAATATTGTTCTGTTTACATGTACAGGTTATCACTTTGATTTCAAATTTTTTAGCTAAACAAGAAAAAAATAATTTTTGGCTATTTTTTGGACTATTTTTTTAATTGCTTCCCTCACGTCACTCTAAATTATTTTTCAGATTCGAGTGAGGAAAATCATGTGCAGTGAGGTGAGATTTGTAGTCCCGTGTGAGTAAATTAATAGTCGATTGTATACATACTAGAATGTGTTAGGTACATACCATAATTATCTGGAAGAGTAGTTATATAAAGAAAGAAAAAAACCTATAATGCAAATAAATAACAAGCCGTCTGGTACTAAAGAGAAGATTAAATGCGCGAAAAATAGTCATGTTTAATCCTTTGTACCGTATGCGTAGATGAGATTGTTTCAGATTTATGCATTTAATAAAATTATTGTCGTTATGTTCACATAGTTTAATTATCTTTGCTATGCTGCATTAGGAATAAAAAGAAACAATTTTTCATTCAATTCAATTGTTCAATAATGCTGAAGTGACAGAAAATCATTGATTAGACTCTAGGTTTTATTTTATTACTTAGTAATGTTGATATGTTACTACTAATAGTTATTTCTTAGTATTTGACTTATGATAAGCACCATTTATCACATTTCGAGAAAAAACGATTTAAAAGTTTGTGATTGACAATTCGGTGAAGATAATGGATGCTTCTATCTATTCTGTACTAATCTCTCAGATATTACGAAGATCAGGTCACTACATTGTAAGTTTTTACTAAAAAGTCGCACTCGCACGAGTCATAAGTATGTTTTGATGAGACAATTTGTATAGCGTGTCATAATCATTAATTATTAACTTTTATTGATGCCTTTAGCTTAATTTGGTCTATAAACAATCTGTGAGATGCTTTTTGAAGGAAATGAGTCAAGGAATCTATAAAAATAGTAATTTTTGATTACTGCGTTGCCATAATTCATGTATCTATTTTGAAAATGATTATGCTATTGTGTTTCTCAGATAGGTTCACACAGAAAAAAATCTAATACGTCAAGATAACTTGAGCCAATCCCCAAACAGTAATTTGAAGCAAAAAACTCACAATTTCTCAGCACGTTTTTCGCTATATCTCAGTAGCCAATCAGAATGTCAATATTCTGAAAACACCACTTTGTAAAGATTTTTTTAGACAAGTAATGTCGCATATCTAACTCAGTTTACCCCAAAATGGCGTTTGTCAAAAGATAGCCGAACAGCGACGACGGGGAGTATTTGGGCTTCCTGTTTAGGTAGTCGCTCTCACTCCTAGTGATTGGATCGATGATTAATGTTGTATTCACTAAGAATGAATTTTTGTTGAGAAATTTAATAAGCTCGAACTTTGAGCGATCCTAACATTGCAAACTTTTTCACGCATACGGTAGAAACTCATCACGTTTTTCACTAACTCGTATGTGTTAGTACAACACCGCAGTTTGGTTTCCCGTATGTACTAACTGGGGAATTCTCTCTTCTCCCAGCCGGTCGATCCGGTCTTTTTATTCACACAAACTTGTTTTCGTTTGTTTCGGTAGTATATAATCAGAGAAGTATAACAACACGGCAACAGTTACAAAAACAATAACAAAAACAACAATGACAAGAAAACAACAGTGTAATACAATGCCAACGCTTGAAATAATAGTCGCAATCGTCAAGCGCACTGACTTATTTTTAGAACATTTTTATTAAACATGCTTTTGATTCTTATTCCGTTTACATATGCCTGTTTGGTGATATTCGCTTTGCATCTTCTGCTAGATCCTCGCTGAATAAACTTCTCGCCTGAATTTTGGATGGTGATTTTTTGACCAGCGCGACTTGGAACTGTTCTCGTTTGTGAGTCGTGTTTTCTGAAACACGAATCTATCGTTTACTTACACAACCACGCGTACTAATGTATGTTAGGCAAATAAAAAAGCTGCTTTTTCAGTCGATGTGACTCAATGCAAAAGATGATAGAGATTTGACTTTGGTTTCGTCCCGGTCCGGTACGACACAACAGCCATTCGCGCCGTTCCTGTACAATGCATTTATTTACAACAATCGGCTCTTTTATTTGCTTCGTTGACTCATAAGTAAGTAGGTGTGCATTGTAAATGATTACGCATTTGATTTATTTATACTCCATTGAAAATTAGAAATTTATATTCCTTGCTGCGCTCCGTTTGTGTGTGCCGCTTGTCATCCTCATCCAGTTCTTCACCGAAGGACCGTATTATATCTAAAGATGGGTTTGTTCTACTTAGCGTTGCAATCGCGTTTCTCGAACGATGAATAAATGGATCAATCGGAGGAGACAAATGTGTTACTGCCTTAGGTTGAATTTGAAATATTATGAATATTTGATTCTGTTTTTAGTTGTAAATTACGCTAGTAGCTACGTTCCGTAGCTTTGAAGGCGGCGGCAAATAGGCAGTAGCTGAATAGGACACGATGTTTTAGCTACAACAAAGGCTCTGTAATAAATCAGCAGAGCCGTAGCGTAGTCTTCTGGCGCCCTTGGCAGAAACTCAGTTCTGCGCCCCTTTGATGTTAACCCCTTCATGCCCATGTTGTTTATTAACAACAACGTATTTAAACAGCTATAATTTTTGGTTTATGCAAGATATTCTCACATAATCAAGTAAGGTTAATAAATGTGAGTATTACCTTTAATTTGAGCTCCAATAGTTACAAGTATTAGCACTAGACCTGAAGTTATTGCAATTAGTCTGATTGGATTCCGATGAAGCAGTGCTGCCAGGAGCATTTTACGCTGATGACAAAAAATGAAATTTTGGTATATCTTCGTTATGTTGCAATATTATTGAAAACTGATAAAACCTCTCAATTTAGACTACCTTAGAGTTCGACTATGTTTTCCACGCAATTGGACTACATAATGTGAAATTTCGAGGAAAATTGTATAGAGCATTTGGAATGTAGAAATTGAGCAGCTTCTACCACTGCGAGGGAAGCACCTATCTTTATGAAAAAAGGTTTTTCGTGTTTCTTGATCTCACCATTTTCAAGCAAAATCAGATTCAGAATCCTAGTCGCATGAGAAAAAAGTCGGGCATGAAAGGGTTTACTTCGGCTCAGTTAGACTTTTGATCAATGTTTGATTATGTTATGTATATAGAAATGGTATGTTTACCCCAACTATTTTTATAAAGCAGATAAAGATTTCAACGCTCTTTTAAGGCTGGCGTCCGAGCCGTTGGTCTCATATGTTTTTACAATATGTAAAATTACAAATAAAGCAACTACAATTATTTCTTGTTCGATCGTTCCTGTTGACGCAATTCTCTGCTACGTGTTTAAATTCTGCTCCTTGGTGGCGAATCATTGGCATTACCCATTAACTACAACTTGGGGCTCAATCGGTCTGCCTTCTCTCGCGTCGTCGTCATATCGTTATCGCTACAAATTCGCTAAAAGTCTCAATTTTGCGCCCTTTTGATGTTTACATTAGTTTTCTTTTTCAGTTTGACATTCGGAAAATAATTCCACTTGTTCCACTAATTTTTAAACGTAAATCAGCGCCCTTGGAGGGGGGCAACCTAGACAACCGCACGGTAAGGGCCTGTCAATCGCACAGTTATATTAGGGACCACTCATAAATTATGTAACAATGGTAGAACGACAAAATGTGACATGTGACATATGGGGTAGGGGGAGCTAGAACGTTACGTAACATAGTTTAGTGAATAAAATTATTTTTAAAGAATTTGTTCCGTACTAGGTGAGGGGGCCTAAAAAACTTGTTACATGGGAAATAGGAAGAACCAGTGTTGCGCAATTTTTGTGTTACGTAATTGATGAATGAAACTTAGAGGCGATCGAGGATGGAGAAAATGTTGGCTTATTGCAAGTAGCTCCAAGGTCTACTGTTAAGAGAAGCAACAGCAACAGGCTTCTTGTTCTACTCAATTTTAATAAAAAAAAGTTCTTTACCATGCCCTACCGAAAATCTGATAACGACAAGCGACCATTGTTGCTAGATTCATTTTGTATGCTTTTCATAATTCTAGCCAAATATGTCAAATGGCCCTAAGTGCAATGGACAGTTTCTCTTTGTTTACTTTCTTTTCTGCCTCAACCGCTTATTTATACGTTATAGATCCAGCAGCACTGTGGAAAATCGTGACCGACTTCAATTCAGATGAAACTTTTAACGTTTAACATGTATGCGAGAATAAGTATTTTTCACAGGTTATAAGACCATATCAAGGCAGTCTATCTTCTCATCTCGTGCACGACTGATGTTAAAATTAGCTCTGCTATAGAAGGGCGAGCAGGCAATTTTCCCTGCCGCACCTTATACTTATCCACACATACGATTTCGTATGCATAGTGAGATGAGTGAGGCATCAGAAACAAAAGTGCCCTTACTATGGAATAACACAATTTCAATTGACTCTCGAAAAAATCCGTTTTAATCCACCTAGTGGTGCAATTGTGCCTTTCTCATTTATCCAAACTACGATTCCATGGCTGGTTATGTTTAATATAAGGGTGGAACTGTCTATTAGATATTCAGTGCGATTTACACATACATACAATGAATCGACAGCTACGAACTTAGGTTGCTATGTGTCGACGCTGAAACACTTGAAACCAGCGGCGGATCCAGGAGGAGGGTTCGGGAGTTTGGACCCCGCCAAAAAATTTCAACTTGTTAAGAAATTTTAAATTAGTCTCTCAACTCAAAATCATTTCAAACCAAATTTTTCCCTGGTTTTTCAGACCCACTAGGAAAGTTTATTCTAGAGGAATTAGAAAATTTTATTTGCGTGGTGGGGTACTTGCTGAGGGAAGGGCGGTTTAGGGAAGGATGATGAGTGGTGTGGGGGGTGCCCCTCACCGTATTCCCCTAACTACGACCCTGTTAAAATACAGAAAACCTATACAAGTCAAAAAAGAATCCCTCCGGGCCGGGTTAAGTTGACGATGTTAAGAGTGATTGCATAACCTTTCTATAGGAGAAAGGCAAAAATGTGACTTTGCTGTGTGTCCACACTCTTCAACTCGTAACTCCGGAATCGGAACTCGGAATTTAATGAAATTCAACAGCAGCCTATGGGAACGTTGTACCTTTCATTTGAGTAAGTTTGATGAAATCGGTTCAGCCATCTCCGAGTAACCGATGTGCTTATTTTTTGTCACATACATACACACATACATACGCACACACACATACATACGCACACGCAAACATTTGCCGAATTCGACGAACTGAGTCGAATGGTATATGACAGACGGCCCCCCGGGCCGGGATTAGGTTGACGATGTTCAGAGTGATTGCATAACCTTTCTATAGGAGAAAGGCAAAAATGTGAATTTGCTGTGTGTCCGCACTCTTAAACCCGTAACTCCGGAATCGGAGCTCGAAATTTAATGAAATTCAATAGCAGCCTATGGGAACGTTGTACCTTTCATTTGAGACTAAGTTTGATGAAATCGGTTCAGCCATCTCCGAGTAACCGATGTGCGTATTTTTGGTCACATACATACATACATACATACATACACACATACGCACGCACAGACATTTGCCGAATTCGACGAACTGAGTCGAATGGTATATGACAGACGGCCCCGGACCGGGATTAGGTTGACGATGTTCAGAGTGATTGCATAACCTTTCTATAGGAGAAAGGCAAAAAACTCGTGTTAGACTTGATGGAGCAACCAATGAAACTGCAAATGGAATTTAATCTCGAGGAAGTGGCTCACATACAGCTGGACCACGTAAACAACTGTGATAACGTTTAGAACAGTGTTTTTTAACCGGGGTGAATTCACTCCCAGAGGTACGTCAGATTATGAATTATTCCGGGTAAATCTCGACTTATTATCCTAATATTTCCATCGAATTATTGTCTCTATTTTATAGGGTCAATAATTCGATGGAAATATTAGGATAACAAGTTTGAATTTACCCGGAATAATTCATAATCAGACGTACCCCTGAGGGTGAATTCACCCCCGGTTGAAAAACATTGGTTTAGAAGATTAGCCCAGACAGAAAACTGCATTGCGAAGAACAATATGCAACGCCAGGTCGAATACAACCAGGTCAAATACAATGACATATCAACCACAATCCCACTGTTTATGAAGGATGACAAGGTTAGTTTATACGACCTAGCATTCAAAACTAGACCAGAATATATAAAACCAACTATTTCGAAATACGGAGAAAAGGAATCTGAAGAATTTTTTTCATCGGTATTTCCATCGTGAACAACAAAAAAACAGTTCCGATGTCGACATGAACATGCACGATAGCGAAATAGAGTGTGGATGGATCTGTTGTGGGCAATGCAGCTAATGCCTCACCGACGAGAGAAAAAAGGTATCAACACGCAGCTGCAAACTGCATCAACAAGACTAGACGCACAAGCAGTAAATAACACGCAGCTAATGTTATTTTTTCATATGGTAAAATTTTAAAAGTTTAAAAGTTGGCTCAATTGTGCTAAGGATTTGAGCTTCATCAAATAAAAAAAGATTATTTCAATTCAAGAGCAATGACTTTCCAGAAAATCGCTGGATAGAGCTCAAATTGAAATTCACGTGGAAAATATCAAATATCAATAATATCTGTAATTGTAATTTGTAATATATTATTTAATCGCACGGTAACCTGTTGGTTTTACCATTACTCAGGTCAAGGATAGTATAATAAAGGGCAGCTTGTTTGTTATGTTAATTTAACAAAACTAACCGTTGAAAATATTTTTGATGCAAATGCGTGCAAGAAAACACATATGTTTGATGAAATATAATATCGAACGAAATGTCAACTATAAGAGATTGTATGACGGTCCAATGTTGGACCAATGTCAGATAATACTTGAAATACATCATTACTCAAAATCTTCCGGAGCAATCGTTTTGAAATGTAGAACAGTGTTTCTTCGCAGCATTCCAGAGAGCTTTTCATAACTTTATTATTATGAATATTTTTACAATGAGTTAGCTGATTTTTTTTAACGAAAATCGAATTTTTGACTTCAAAGTGCTACGGAAATATCAAAAATCGAAAAAAAACTTCCGACGATTGGTCCAGTAGATTTTGAGTTATGAATTTATGATGCACACCATAAAACAATTTTTATTTTGCAGCGCTTCCGTAGATTCACATTTTCAATACCCTGGAAAAAAAATTAGGTAATAGTTTTCAAATTAGTTATGGAATTTGCGTTTCGAGTTCGTCTCATTGGAATCCGACACCAACTTACTGACAAGACTAAGCTAGTACCGGATTGACACTAGCTCAAAACAGTAAAACTACTTGTGTTCCTGAGCAAACCCTTAGTCAAGCGTGATGTCCCGTAAGTAGAGGAATTTTCAAATGTTGAGTTATATGAAAATTTAATGAATTCACGTATCGCCAAAATAATTAAAAAATGCGTCTGGTTATCAACTTTTTGATATATAAAAAGACAATTAACCAATGAATCAATAAAATCGACATTTCACACGAGGCATAAATATTGTTTACCATTCCCTTAATCCTCTGGCAATCGTTGGCACCTTAAACCAGCTACGTGGTGCACTCAGTACATTAGCGCAACTGCTGGAATTTTAAACGTCAAAACAGACATGTGTTGGGTTTGCGTCAAAAAATAGTATGGGTGAAATTGAGGGCACTGGGCTCAATTTAAAATGGCCTCCCGTAACCGTTTACAGTGACAGTTTCTTACACTCTTTCCGCGTTCAACAATGTTATAAATTATGGTATTAAACACACATGTTTCGCAGCATAACTTTGCCCACGACGAGGATGATCAAGTGACGACGACGACGACGAAACTCATTTCTCGTTTTCGCACGAGTCGACCCAGCACGGCCAAGACGGCGGGTGCGTTGTTTGTCTTTTCTTGGAATTGCAAAAACTCGATCTGAAACGGAGAAGACCTTTAATGACACAGCGAAGAGGCGAGTCCAATCGATCTGGCGGTGCTGCACCATAAACCCTTAACTTCCACAACAACCACGATTGACTTATAGTGGCGATTGGTTGAGTGAACGAGTAAGGGGACCACTACGATGGGTAAAATTTTTAAATCAAACACGATCAGCGTGACGATAATAATAAATGATTTAACCTCATTATTAATTGATATTATTTTTCCTTGTACGTACATGGTGAGTGAGTGCACTGTGGTATGAAAATCCGGGAGAAGAATACCCAGCCATCCTACTAGGTGTAATCGTCGTGTGGACGATCCACTTGAGCAGACGACCGACGTTGTCAGATCAGCGAACCGTGCAGCATTCCTATCCTATCCGCGTCTTCTCTTTGTGTAGTTCATTCGCGAATGTGGAATGCACCTTCTTCATCTTGGGGCAAACCAACGAGATCCATCCATCCATCTAGACCAGACCAAAATATTGTATAGTGTTGAGAGCAGGGTAAGTTGGTCAGACTCAGACAGGAAAGCATAGGATACCCACCGCGCTCCAAAGCACGTTTGCCCGCTTACTTACGCTACGCCTGTTGCGTTGCGATCCACTTCAGTTTCTTGCCCTGCCACATTCTGATTTGTCGTGTGTGATCGTAAAGCAGGAGTAAACATATGTACACTTTGGAAGCAGCGTAAAACACACTCCTATAGAATGCCTGTGGCAATGTTTGAAAACGTGCCGGCTGACGATGAGATTAGATAGTGACCATTCTAGGAAGGGAATGGTCTAGGTAACACTAATAATAAAATGGTGTGATTAAATGATTTGTCTCGTCGCTTATTCCTGAAGGTAGACATTACTACACATAGACGTACAAGAAATGCTTTAGTACTGGATCGGTGGCGAAACTTGATCTTCTATTTTTACCAAATTGGCTTACAGACACGATAGAAATTTACGTTTTATTTGGACTCTATTAGGTAATTATTTTTGATTGAAATTTTAGGTAGAGCAGTTCAACTCAGTAAACTTTAAACTGACGTATTTTTCAAAATATGAAATAATTATGTTTTACCATGTTCATAACAAATGAATGTCATTACATATTACATAAGCATTGAAGAACTGCTTGTGCTAATAAATTACAAGTGTAAATGTTCTATTGTTGATCATAAGCTTACTTTTTATTCAATAAATGATTAATTAATTAATTTGAACACAAAATCTAAATCAAACCCAACGCAAACCCTGTATTAAAGTTTTTTTAAATATTTAAAATTAACATTTACAAAAGAGTTCACACGACTGCCATACGGCAATTATCCATACGGCAATTATCAAATCAAAAGAGTCCACACGACTGCCATACGGCAAATCAAATCAAATGTGAAATTTCTTTCTGTTTCGTAAATAAAACTGCCATTTATACAGATTTTTGTATATTATACAGATTTCTATACGCAAATAGAGAATAAATGCTAAATACAGAAAAAAAAACAATAGACAAAATAAAAAAATTGCGGAACCTCCTTGTAGCCGTGTTTAACAGTTGGACATTCCTCGGTAAATTATAATCATACAAATCATAACACTTTATATGCAATATTATTCGAAAAGAGTCGATGTAACTCAGATGCTTTAAATATTGCTGCAAAAGTGTTGACTATAAAAAATCGCCATGTAACGAAAATCTTTAAAACTGCTACAACTATAAAAGCTAGTAGTTTAGGACATAAATTTACAATAACTTTTTAGCACAAAATAGAAAAAAATAATTAAAACAACATTATGAAACAATGTCCAATCACCCTATACAGTAAAGACCCGTTTTTATCAGGCCCTTGTTGAATTTTAGGCTGACAAAATGGAGACATCCACAAAATCGGGACCTATTTTTTTCTTTCTTTAGAAAACCGAAGCTGTTAAAATATTCTTCGTCAGTCCCTAGACATAGCCTCATAACCCTTTCTGATTATTTAGTAAAAAAATCCCTTTAAGATGGTATTACAGCGCAAAATTCAAAAAAAAAAATTTGTTGCATATTTTGCATCTCTAAGACAAAGTCGGGGGCTTTTATAATCGGGCCTTCACTGTATGTGTAATAGACCGGCTAGAATTTTGAACATTTCTCGGAACACTGCTAATTGAAATGGTAATTGGATGCACAAATTATATGCAAAATATGAGCTTTTCCGATAGCTCTAGTTCACCCACAAGATGTTTAAAGTTTCTATAGTAGAATATATATGAGAATTCGGAAATAAAAACTTCAAATCCCAAAACAAATTCCACAGTAAATCTGCATACTTCCAAACTTATGGTCACGTATGGTGTTGAAGGTTTGATTGGAGGTTCCCCGACAAAGTTATTTAACTTTCAGACCAACCGTTTATTTTGGAATTCCCTATCTTAAGCATGTGCGAGAAAGAGAGACGATATAACTTTATACAAGAATATCCTTTTACTGCAAAATTGATCCTTATACCTTAAGCCATAAGCTATCTGCAAATTTTGGGATGCACAAGATAATATTGGCATTTTTCATATATTTTCACATACAAACTTGAACACTTTTGTGGGTGAATAAGAGTTTTCGGCAAAAGCTCATAAAACTGCGGAAAAAAAGTTGCACATTTCGGAAGAAACAGCACGTAGAGTTTTTCAATGCTAGTAACTGGCATTGTACTGAACGGAATTACACCATGTATGCACTAATAAGTCGGAAAAATGTTTGTATTAAATTTTGAAGCATATTTTTATACAAATAACGCAAACTTCATTTTCAGGAAATCTTTTGAAGGCGACGTAGAAAAATTGAAATTGTTCTTTCTGTTTCAGGCAGAACCTTCAATATAGGGCGCCAAAGAGACCCAAACGGCGACTGAGAGGCTTTAAGAATAAGTCGTTTGTTTTCTACCATTCGTTGCTTGGGTTTTGAATGAGCGACAAATGGATTGAAATACATCCATTTCCGACCTGGGTGTAGTTTTTTGAACGCTCTTCACTCTGCTGTAGGAGATTAAACTTTGCACACACGAACAAGTGGGGCGGTAAAGGGAGGTAACATATTGCAGTCTCGCGTATTCCTTTTCTACCATTCGTTGCTTGGGTATTGAACGAGCAACGTATTGATTGGAACATGCGGACCGTACAGTAAGGCATTTTCAGCACTGTTGGCATAAACTGGAAGACATTTAAACCGAGTACATGATTTTTGGGTGTCAGTACCACATGCACCTGTGACGGCGCTGGTGGTTGAGTGGTAAGCGTGACCACCACTCATTTCAGTTGGCCTGGGTTCAATTCCAGCCGAGGTCGTTGAGATTTTTCTGAGGTGAAAAAATCTGTGGTCACGTCTTCCTTCGGAAGGGAAGTAAAGCCGTTGGTCCCCGGTGTATGAGTTGATGGATCGATATCTCGTCCAGATAGTGGAGTCGCCTCTCTGGCGTCGGTAACGAAGAAGCAGAACCCAACTTCTATACTTACTAACAAATATACTCCTCCCGTGAAACTTGTGGAGTGCGCAGTAGTATATACGGCCTCTAGCAAAAGCAAGTATCGGACTAACAATTCCTTCCCTTTCCTTCCGCGATCTACGTTCGGGCCTGGCCGGCGCCGGTATTGATCAATAAACACTTTAGGATTACCAGGAGTTGCACATTGAAAGATGTTTCGCTACTCCCAAGCATAATTATCTACTGCAACTTCAGCTAGTCCAGATCGATAACGGAGTAGCAGCCAGGGGTGGTTGCACAAGCTCAAGCCAGTACCACATGCACCTGTTTCATAGTTATGTGCAAAGCTTATCGTACGATCTCCACTCTGCTGTGAGAGGTTAAATTTTGCACAAACAAACGACACTTTGTTTGATTGATGTAATTGATTTTGTAATCTGCAATATACAACGCATGTTTGAATTATAACCGATGAGCCTATACATAGAAGACAGAAGTCATCCAGCAGCATGCAAGAGTCTTTTCGGATCTACCATATTATCATAAAGAAAAATTTGAAAATTTCCTATTCAAACGTTCCGTTGAATATCATTTGATTTGAATACCCAGGTCGAAGTGTAGTCACGACACTCCAGTTATGTCATAGACATTACCCTCCAACCTTCTTTAGATATAAAGATGGTGTTATGTTTTATGGTAAATTCTACACAGAGAAATATTACCGAAGACAGAGAGAAATTTTCTTTATTTGGTAAATGTAATTGAAATGTAACCCATTTCAACTATTTTTTCCGAATAAAGTTGGATTTTTGTGTTGGTGCTAGTTACTTACAAGATGAATTCGGAACACAAAAATCCAATTGGTTAAGGAGAAATGACAGTGGAAACAGTGGTAGGTCAAAAGAGATTATAACTACTAGAGGTCGCCTGCCGCTGTTTACACTGATGGTTTATTATCTCGCTCTTACATATGCTAGGCCCATTAGTTTGACACATATTGCCCCGGGTACACAAATGTCAAAGTAATGGGATACGAGATGCTAGAGCGTATACACTATGTTTCAGTCCGTGAATACATGGAGACAGTGGCGCTTTGCTCCCTATAGTACTCATCTCTTTTGGTAGGTCTCTTGAGCAAATTTTTTAAGCAATAGATCTCATTTCGCGAGCACGCTATAATCTTCTTCTAGCCCTTGTCGCACTATGCCGACACATCTACTGAAAGTTATTTAATGCACAAATCTCCTATATTCCACATAAATAGATAGACCCTGCCAAAAACGCACCATGAGAAACCACACGCGTCATAAAATAACCAACATTTTTAATTCTTTTCGGGAGTGTAGAAAGCCTGTCAAACAACTATCAAACAAAAAGGAGATCCAGTTGCCAGTTGAGTTTATTAGAGCTGCAAATGGGTCAGACCGATGGCGGCAACAAATCATTTTTATCGATTGTTTTCAAAAGGCTGAGATGATGTCTAGATCCATCAGGATTCAGGAATGTCTACTTCAAACTTGAACTAAAAGTTATGAAACATTAAAATAATTTGACGTTTATGAAGAAAATGTTCTAATCAAAAAATATCAACCTGAAACAACATGGGGAGTAGTGTGACAAACGGACAATTTTCTACGACTGGGGCAAAATATCAAAGCACTGTACCGCCTATAGCTTTTGACCAATCCTATTTCCGTTAAGGAATACATGAAATTAAACAGCACGAGTATGCATTCCTATAATTCAGATGAAGCATATCATAAAGAAACCATTAAATGCTCATAATTTCATCTGCACAATTTGATGTCAATACTAACCATGTTTCGGAACCATGTTTATATTTCGTGATCCGAGAGCCATACGATAAATACTAATCTACTCAAAAAATGACAAATGTTTGCACCCCCCCTGCTATACATACGTGTCATTGCTTTAACAAAGGCTATATAATGTAAAACGTTATTCATGTATTGAAAATATCATTCTGTCAGCAACTATCCTCCACAGATAAGAGTGCTAACGGCCTACCTCGTATGAAGCTGATGTCAGATGATCATGGTTCGGATCCCATAAAATTAATTAAAAAATCTGAAGGAATTGAAATTTTGTGGTGATGTTAATGTTGTATCTGACGAATAAGAAGAAGTGGACAATGGGAAAACGTTAATTTTTCCATTTTATTTATTTTCATTTTTACATTATATCAGCTTTATGTTGTGTTATATAACATCGATCTGTCAAAACGAAACAAACATTATTGCAGCATCTAGTAATGCTTTTAGCAGACCAAAGCTTTATAAGAGCGTTACTAATGTAAAATAAATGCTTTCTTTCACAGCTCTTACATCAGTCGCTTAATCGTCCTTTTCCACTTTATAAAAGCATTGGTGTTGCATTTACAGCAAAGAAGCATTTTATCGCATTCTACGAACGACTCATTTAAGACTGTAATCTTTACATCATTTGAAGTGTCGTGGTTACTTGGGAACATTTCAAATCAATAAGTAATGTATAGATATATAGATGTTCAAGTAACAGTATATCGATGCTGGTGTCTACTGTCGTGAAATGAAATTAGACTAATTCCATTCATTTGGTAGATCTGTATGTCAAGTGGATTCCTATGAGGTATTTGCGATAAACGAATTTGTTTTTGCTCTGACACTCAGGCTGCTCTAAAAACACTTAGTTCGGCAGATTCGAGGTTGAAATTAGTTATTGTATTTTGAGCTCAAATTGAAAGGCTCAGCATTTGAAATGCTATCTAACTTTTATTGGTCACTCCGGCATTACTGGAAAAGAATTGGCGGACGAATGGGCTAGATCAGCCACTACGACTGGCTTAGAGCGCAAGCTCTTGGGCTGCATCCGAGCCTACAATCGTGGGTTCAAACAAAACTTTTTCGGCCGGATATGAGTCTTTTCTAAGCACTATTGCAGTATTCTAGTCAAGGCACTGACTGATTGGACTGATACCGATTACGGAACTTTATAACATCTGATATAACTGCCCTTCGAAAATGCAGTTGCGTATCCGGATTTATTGGTTCTCCATATATAGATGAACCTATGTAAAGGGAGCTAAAACTCAAGGATATGTTATGGGTCAAGAACACTCAGTGTGATAAAGAGCTATAGACTTTATCAGTAAGTTTCATTATTCCTTCGGCACTAAGGAACCCAGGTTGTTTACTGTTTTTCCCTTCCCATCAGGGAAATGATGAAACAACATGGAAAGGCACAAATCTCCGGATAACATGGGAAACGCGCCACTCGATCCAATATATTATGGTTCCTGATATAGACGAATTTCGCGCCAAATCGTATTCCGAGTTGGCAGCACCATCTTAGATTTTAATAAAACTTTCTGTACATGAAGACTTTGTCACAAAAAGCCACTTTGCATACTTTGTTTTTCCAAAAATGATCTATACTTTTTTTTACCAATTTTTTTCCAAATAGCTATTGTCTAAAAATGACAAATCCTACAAAAAAATGTTGTAGGAGTAGTTTTTATAACATTAGTCAAATTTTCGAATAAAAATTTTGAAAAAAATCCTCATTGACTCCTACACTGAAAAAAATCGACTTTCAAAATTTAAAGTCGATTTACAAAGAAACCTCATTTCAAGGAAAAAAAGTTATTTGAAAAAAACTTTTCCTTGTCCAAACTGAATTTTTTTCTTCAGTGTATTTCTATAGAAAACTAAACCAATGAAAGTCATAATCATCTCAGAATCGAATAAAACTCAGTTTGTGAGAAGATATTGTCTAATTTAGCAAGTAGGTAAGCATATTTTTATTAAGGGGTTAATATTTTTTATTTTTCATAAAATCGAAATTTTTTTTATTACTTTATCTGAAAGTACAACTCCTTGAGAATGTTATCCCAAATTTTTATAGAGATCCGAGAAATAGATCGATAGTTACAGCGCGCTTCCAAGCGCGCTTCGTCTACCTAGAGCAGTAGTAATTTGAAATTTTAAACTCGATTATCGTCCTACCAAAAATGGTTTTTCCGTGATCACGATTGCCGAAAAACTACTCAATCATTTTTTTTTCAATTGATCGTAATTACTTTTTCTCGTACTTTAACGATTCCTTTTTTATTCATAATTTTTTTTATTCATAAGAATTTTTTAATACAATTTTTAGAGCTTAAAACAGCGATTTTTTACTAAAAACGTTCTCGATTGCAGGAAAAAAAATATTATTTATTCAGCTAATCGTTAAGGTACGAGGAATACTCATATACAAATGGATTTTTTTTTGAATTTTGGGATTTTAGATGATATATTGGTCTTCAATCGTGATCACCGCTAACCTCTTAAATAAAAAAATGGTTTCGGGGAAAAAGCCATAACTCCGCCAATTATCAATTTATTATTATAAACTTGTGCTTGTTTATTTCACTGAGAAATGTACTACCATAATATTATAAGTTTGATGTATATGTCATTGCTTTATTCCTTTACTTAAATTCAAACTTTCTTGACATTTCTTTCATTTGAATTTTACATAAATATTTATTTATTTTTATATGTAACATTTGTCTTAAAACTATCTTCATGCATGCTATTTTGTATTATTTCTATGCAAGGAAAATATTTTTGGTTCATTTTCTGAATTAGAATACCCTTTTGTCTCTACTTTGCCACCAGGAATAGGCACAAAACTGTGGAATGTTTGAGTTTAAGATATTGTTTTGGCGTTATTATACAGCTTTTCGAGTTCTTCTAACATTTTGTTGTACTGTTCAGTGCATATGTAGCAGAAAATTAATTTTGTGATATTTTTATCAGTTTGTTCAACTAACTATATAACCCTCGGGGAGTTGTTATGCTATTTCCATAGTCGCGAGCAGGACTGGCTGTTTTTGTCATTCGCTTGAGAGTGCCACTAGTAGCATCACAGGGTCCTTTTCCATGGGATGCTGCAACAAAATGCCATCCTGCGCTTAACTCATACTTTGACTGGAATCTACACAAGCTTGCGAAGTTTTGCTTATTTTTGTATTGTGCTACTGCTCCATCAGACATAAAAATTTTTTTAGAAAAGTTTGTCAATTGTTTCATAAAATTTATCAGTTTTGAGAGGAACAAATGAACTGTAGTCTTCAAGTCTTTTAGTCCTCTTGTCTTCCAGTCTTCCGATCTTCCAATCTTCCAGTCTTCCAATTTTCCAGTCTTCCAATCTTCCAGTCTTCATTCAAGTTTGTTATAAATATATACCAAATTCGTTACTGATACTTTTTGCATGTATCAGGCAACTAGCAACTGGGAAAATGGATCCTGAGATGATTATGACTTTCATTGGTTTAGTTTTCGATAAAAATACACTAAAAAAATCAGTTTGGGAAAGGAAAAGTTTTTTTCAAATAACTTTTTTTCCTTGAAAGTGCCCAACTTGAACTTTTGACGGTAGATGGGGAACATAATTACCTATCTTGGAACAAAATTTCATCCAAATAAAAAATGTTTTTTTTTTTGTAAATCGTTTTTAAATTTTTAAAATCGATTTTTTCCAGTGTAGTAGTCAATGAAGAATTTTATCAATATTTTTATTCGAAAATTTGACTAATTTTGTGAAAATCACTCCTACAACATTTTTTGCAGGACTTGTCATTTTTAGACTAGAGCCATTTGAAAAAAAAAATGGTAAAAAAAGGTTTGGCCCTTTTCAAAAGACAGGCAAGATCATTTTTGGAAAAACAATATATGCAAAGTGGCTTTTTGTGACAAAGTCTTCATGTACAGAAAGTTTCATTAAAATCTGAGAGGGTGCTGCCAACATTGGCGCGCGGAGTTGGCGCAAAATTCGTCTATACTAAAATTCTTCTAAACAAACTATTCAGCTAAACCTATCCATTATTTCACAAAATACAAAGTTCGTGGAGATCGAGTAGTGATACACGATCAAGCGCTGTTAGGTCCCATGCAAAACTAAA